>NW_023303607.1:0-79415 GCF_011077185.1 Oxyura jamaicensis | reverse complement strand
ATGTCAGTTTTACTTAGAAAGACACTCCCTAATTTATCATACCATAACCAAATTAAGCTTGAGAACTACTAATCAGTAGGTGCCTATTATACAGCAAAGCATTAGCCTTAGCATGTACAATGCCTTCGGCATTCAACAGGGCATATACTGGAAATAAGAATTCCTTTGTCATTTGGCCAGGAAAGCAATTATCTTCATAGTTCATGGTTTGAATAATAATCAGTTAAAATAAGGTGTGTCATCTGCAGAAGCTCATGAAAACATTAACTTTCTGGTTCTTATTTACCAGCTTTAGCTCCTTAAATACTTCCAAAATTCCTGAAAACACTGTGTAGCTATATAGCCCACAGTTTCTCTTTCTGAAGTGTTTCTTTTTTACCTCCTCTCCCCTCTGAAACACACAACTTTAAAAGAAAATTGGAAATTTCCAGTTACAGTTGAAGACTTTAGTATACAGTTTTTCTCCCATTCTGATCTTCTGTCTCTAATTTCACCTATGCATTATGAACTACACATGTTCCAATGTTTTCACATAAGATCTGCTCCTTGCTCCTATTTCCATATTAGTCCGACAGACATTTCAGGTCATATCTCTGAGCCAAGCATGGCAGTGAGCTCTAGCTCACCTTAGGGTACCCTCAGGAGGCACTGTGTCCCTGAGAAGTTCTCTGCAGCCTCTTCCTCTCCCTGCCTTCCCTTTTTGCAGAGGAAGGAATGATTTATGTGCTGTGTACAACAATAATAGCAAATTGTGTCATCTTGTTTTGCTGTTTTATATGCTGTTTATTTAGAGTTATTTATACTAAATAATGTATAGGCTATTATAAACACTACTTATTTAGCATTTACTTTAACCACACCCATCCAAATGGAGTTACCAGGCATGCAATTTATTGTAGTCCAAATGTATTAGAGCCTAAGGTCAGGAAAGTTATATCTAACCTCCTTATTTAACATATGCTACAGATTAGTCTAGCCTTTTATTACTGGATATTTGGAAAAAAAAAAAAAAAAATGTATCACTAAAGGTAGGATATCAAGTGACAGACACTGCTTCTATACATGTATATTTTTCAGTGACTTGGTTTTACTGAGCAGAAAAGAGCTAATAATTAATTTAGAATATCTAATAGTCTGTGATTAATTTTCAGACCACCATCCATATGAAGTCTCATAACACTTTGCATTTTAGCTAATGGAGATTGCAGGTTGTCATCAAAATCTATATTAACAAAATCTATATTAATTGATAGGAGATCAAATCTTTCCCTCTCGTTAAAACCATCTTAAGCATTGCATCTTTCACAAACCTTACATCACATGCAAAACACAAATACTTAAAATCAAGTAAATGATATCAAAAACAAGTATTTAAAGTATTTAAAGTTCTTATTTATTTCAGATAACATTATATCTCTATTTATAATCTGGTACAAATAGCCAAGATCATGCACAAGCTGAACAAAAGGGAAAATCACACCTGGAATCAGAATTGGCTTAAAAATTGTTACTTATTTTATTTCAACTTTATTTTCACTCTCTTGAAAAAAAAAATATATATAATCATACAAAGTTTTCTTATTGGTATCAAAAGTATTAAGTGCATTGGTATTCCAGCACAGATTCTATCTTCCCAAAAGACTGAATAATCCTGTGAAGCCACAAAACACAGAAACAGTTTCTGTTTTCCTATTCATAGGTGTTATAACCACCTAATAAAGTTAAGTGGCTAAATATTGTTTTTACTGAGAGAGAGAGGATACTTCTCTGCCTAAAGAGGAAGCCAGTCTTTGGTGGTCTGTACCCATACCAGAGCATCCTGTCCAGTGACCCAGTCAACCTGTCTCTGTGTAGGGATAGCCCTTAATAACCAGACACAATATTTTATGGCAGGTGTACTTTAGTGGACTAAACACAGCATTAAAAGTCCAGCCTTCCTGATCCTAATAAGAGCTCACATAATTGCTCATTTATATTTCTCTTTCCTGTAATAAAGTATCTGCATCATGAAACAGGCACAATGACACCTTCCTTAAACACATATTTAATTGATTTGTTGATGTTTGCAATACTATTGGAGGATGAAAAGTTCTTCAGATGTCCTCATGTGTGAAATCATTACTCATTCCTGATTCAGACTGAAATTGTATTATATTCCAGGAGAATTTTCACTAAGAATTTCATATTGTATGCTAAATTCAAATATTCATTCAAATTGACTGGTTAGCTTTTTTATCTCTTGAAAACTCTATGTGACAGATGCTGGTACTTTCCAGTGCTGTGAAGTGATTTCTAACAGGTAGATATACAAACACCAAAGCAGAGAAGAGAAAAATGTCAGTATTTCAAATGAGAGCAGAGGCAGGCAGAACCAGTATCCCCATAATCTCTACTGTTAGAACATAATAATAATAATAATAATCTATTTAAATGTATTATTGAAAACTATTTTAATAAATGGGCTGCTACTACTGAGAAATCAGCTTAGTGTTTTCTACCAATTTCTTGCTCAAATAATTGAGTGAAGATCCTGAATGGTCCAGCTGTACAATTATATATATATATCCAGAAGAAAACATTGGATTGATTCAGAACACTGTAACAAGAAACAGGATTGTCCCTGCTACTTCAGCTTTAAGTTGCTGCCCATGACAGAGTTTTTATCTCTGTTAAAAGTGCTATTATTTTCGTTTGCTAATCTTCCTTGTAGCTATGACAAGGATAGATGTTTACAATAAATCTTTTTTTTTTTTTTTTCTTTCTTTTTTTTGACAGACTGGAGCAGTCTTGATTGCGGTTGGTGACTAATAAACAAATAAAGGTAAAATAAAGGTAATTCTTTCTTTAAAAAAGGTCTCTAAAAGACATAGTTTTTAAGCTATGGTGATAGTTGGTGCATTCCTAAATGAATTACCTTATATTGTTCTATGTAGTGTAATGTTTCACATATTGTGGTCATGTTCAGAAAAAAAATGTTTTTAGTAGGTTTGCTCTTCATAAAGTTAAAAGTTTCATCAGTGTCTACAATATTGTGCTTTTTGCCTGTTCACTGAAATTGGCTTTAAATAGAGCTCAGTGTAAGCTAAGGTCTTGGAAACTCCTGTCTGCTTCTGAGAGAGAAAACTACATTCACACGTAACTGCAGTTGGTCAAATATTTCATAAAACTGGTGAAATTGTTTTGGGTGCTGTAGTGTGTCATACAAAATAGCTGAGCTTAGGTAGTGTCTTCTCTAAAATGTCTACAAGCCAAAAGATAAACCTGCTAGACAACTTTCTAAGGTGGGGACTTTTTGTGAATAATTAGCCCTGAGCAATGAAACTCGGGAGCCACACCTGGGTTGAATCTTTGATCTGTCCTTATACAGCTAGAACCACATTATAGAGTTTATGTATTATCCTGATGTTGCAGGCGATAAAATCCTTACTCTTGCATCCACACTGCAAAATATATATATGTGTGTGTCTATATGTGTGTATGTGCATGCCTATATCTCTCATATATATATGTGTGTGTGTATATATATATATGGTAACAGTGGATACTAAGGCTCCCTATTCAATGTAATGTTTCTTCATTGTTAATTCTGATGTGGTTTAATCACTTATATGATTTGTTATTTTTTCTTTCTTTCATGTAAAAGATGAAACTCAATGACACATTCTTTCTTGATAGCATCAGTTTTAAGAACAATATGTACAATAATCAGCATGCTGACAGGGAAGGATCTGCACCTGACCTATTTAGCAGCTACACTTATCAAAGACTGTAAAATTAAATAAATTAATCATTTATAATTTATATATATATTTAAATGCCATTCTTTGTTTTTAGACAGGTTTTATTAAATAAGAGAAAGGATCAGGTATTCTCATGTATTTGATCAAGCTATGTATGGTCTTTACTGGACACTCTACATGAAATGTGAGCTGAATGATAATCAGTTTCTCCTCTGTTTTAATCCTTGATGCACTTCCAGCTCTATATGTGGCCTTGGGCAAATCCCTGAGCTCCTCTGTCTATCTTATGCATGTAATAAGAATTATAGTAATATGGAATTAATTAGTTATGTGTTTTCCATTTTGAAGATTATTAACCCGATTCTTCTCTTGTTTACACCAATGTAATATATCAGTTTAATGAATTTGTGGCTGTACAATTTAGAGAAATTCAAGCCCAGCTTCTACTATCATACTTAATGCTTCAGTAGCTCTCTTGTATAATTAAGTTATGCAAATACACTGAGGAAACATCGATGTTACAAAAATTGTCAAGAATAAAATACTTTGCTTCTTCCCTGTCTGTCTGTCTTGGGACCGGTGCTTTTCAATATCTTCATCAATGACAGAGATAATGGGATTGAGTGCACCCTCAGATGACACCAAGCTGAGTAGTGCAGTTGATACCAAGAAGAAAGAGATGCCATTCAAAGGGATCTGGACAAGCTTGAGAAGTGGGCCCATGTGAACCTCATGAGGTTCAACAAGTCCAAATGCAAGGTGCTACAGCTGACTCAGGGCAATCCCAGACATGAGCACAGACTGGGAGAAGAACTCATTGAGAGCAGCCCTACAGAGAAGGACTTGGGGGTTCTGGTGGATTTAAAGCTCAACATGAGCCAGCAGTGCATGCTTGCAGCCCAGAAGGCCAACTGCATCCCGGGCTGCATCAAAAGAGGAGTGGCCAGAAGGTCAAGGGAGGTGATTGTGCCCCTCTGCTCTGCCTTTTGGAGGCCCCACCTAGAATACTGCATCCAGGATTGGGACTTCCAGAACAAGAAGGATGTGGACCTGTTAGAGCAGGTCCAGAGGAGGGCCACAGAAATGATCAGACGGCTCCTATGAAGAAAGACAGAAAGAGCTGGGGATGTTCAGCCTGAAGAAGAGAAGGCTCCGGGGAGACCTCATTGCAGCCTTTCAATACTTAAAGGGGTCTTATAAAGACAATGGAGAAGGACTCTTTACTTGGGTAGATAATAATAGGGCAAGGGGGGGATGGTTTAAACTAAACAGGGATAGATTTAGATTAGATAATAGGGGAAAATTCTTCATTGTAACAATAGTAAAGCACTTGAACAGGTTGCCAAGAGAAGTTGTGGATGCCCCCATTCCTGAAGGTGTTCAAGGCCAGGCTGGATGGAGCTTTGGCCAACCTGATCTAGTGGGTGGCATCCCTGCTTATGGCAGAGGGGTTGGAACTCGATGATCTTTAATGTCCCTTCCAGGCCAGGCCATTCTTTGATTCTATGACTGTATAAACACCTGACGGGAGGGTGTTGAGAAAATGGAGCCAGTATCTTCTTGGTTGTGCCCAGCAACAGGATGAGAGACAACGGGCACAAACTGAAGCACAGGAAATTCCGTCTGAATATGAGGGGGCACTTCTTTACTGTGAGAGTGTCAGGTCACTGGGACAGGTTGCCCAAGAGAGGTTGTGGAGTCTCCTCTGGAGATATTCAAAACCCACCTGGATACCATCCTGCACAACATGCTTTAGGTGATCCTGCTCAGGTTTGGACTAGATGATCTTCAGAGGTCCCTTCCAACCTCAGCCATTCTGTGATTCTGTGATTCCTTCCTGTGTAGTAATCACTACTTCTATTGAAAACAAAATAGAATAAAATTGCATGTTAAGTATGTATTAAAGCTCTAGGAAAATTAGAAAAGTTATTCTTATACAAAATTACTAGGAACTCACCCACTTAACTCAGAAATTCACCAGACCATTCTGCATTCAGGTAAGAAAATAAGACTACTTCAGTGGAAACACATTGTTGTAAATACTAACAGTTTGCTCTCTGTAGTTCTTTAGTGTACCTGTGCACCTGTATGGCTGGGCTGTTGAACTTGCTTCAGTCACACTCCTCACATGAATATTCACCTTTACTGAACTGATGCTGCAGGTGCCACTGAGAAGTAACCACCTGAGGAGTGGATAAATCATCAGGCAAGTATCTGTGAGTTGTAGTTCTTTAATCTCTAATCTCTTTTAGATTGTTTAAGCAGTCAGGCTAACTTGCACACTCAAATAGAAATTCAAGATGAGGAAACTTTAATTTAATTTTGCTTTCACTACTGGCATATTCAAAGAACAAGTTTTAAGCATTCTGGCATTCTTTTGAAATTAAACCAAAAATAAAACGTTTTTGAGCTACAATAATTTAGAATAATAAACAGCACTGCTTTTCTATATTACTCAGGAATTTCATATACTTCTATCCCAATATAAATTATGAAGATTCATGTATTAATTTTTACTTAAGCTTTTATGAAGCCATATCAAATACACAGTATGGTTTATTCTCTAACATCAGATCTAGGGAATTCCATATTAGGACTGGACTAAATATCTAAAAAGGAAAAAAAAATAAAAATAATAATTAAAAAAAAAAATCACCTTTGATCATTTTTAAACTAAGCAGTTTTGTCCATTTTTATCTCAAAAATCCTCCATATTCCCAAGGACAAAAACTGATCTTCTGATCCTGTTGATGCCAGGAGGCCATGAATAGAAGACCCTTATTTTCAAGCTGGAGAACATGGTAAACCCTTCTCCTTGCACCTTCTGCTCAGCAACGATGGCTCCACCACACAGCATCCCAGGTGTGGGTCCTGCCCAAGGAGTAGCGGGGCCAACCTGGGATGCCCCAGGTCCCCCTGCAGAAATGGCACACAGGAGGAGCACCAGTGGCTCCAGCAGCGTAATGCTTCCACTCTGCCATTGCCTGGTCTTGTTGTCAGGACTCACAGCTGAGTCTCTGTGAATGTCCAACAAATCTCGCATCTGAGTGAGGTTTCAGTCAAAACCTCAAGTAGCATTTGTTAACAGCAGTGTTTACAGTGCTGTGGTTTCAAATTCAGGCTGAGAAAACAAACAGTTAATGGGCAATAATTTTTAAGAGACTTGTAGGGGAATGTGGTTTTGTTTGGCTACATGCTGACTCTCAGTCTAAGATATATTGAGTAACGTGTTCAGTGCGTGGTTTCTTTTTAAGACCTACAAAAAATGCTTCCGGTCAACTATTACAGTACTAAAATAATCCACTTCAGTTAGGTTCGGATTCATGAATTCAAGAGCTCTAAAAATTTTGCTAACAGGGCTGGCCATGGAAATGGAGTACTGCCTGATCTGTTCCAGGTACAGCTCAGAGCTAGGGTGCTGCCTGTCTCCTCATTAGCCTTGTTTCCAATCACAACACATAACTTTTTTTTTCCTCTCTCTTTTTTTTTTTTTTAAACGTCTCTTGTTTATCCTGTGGGTATGGAGTGCTTCCAGAAAAAAAAAAAAAAAAAAAAAAAAAAAAAAAAAAAAAAAAAGGGCATTATTATGGCACATGCTCCAGCAAGAGTCCTGAATGAAACACAGTTCGCACATACGTACAGGCTGGAGAATGATGGTGCCCGTCAGATAAAAAAAAAAAAAAAAAAAATCCTAGTGGGAAAAAATGAGAAACTTCCACCATCAGAGCAGATGAGCAGATGAACAAGACAGTAGAACATGCACAAATTTCTTCCCCCTCATATTTCTCACAGAGTCAGCAAGATTAGGCCAGCATTTGGCCATTGTAATTCGCGGTTGAGTGCATTAAGTGAGGCCGACATCGGTTTTGGTGTGAGTTAACATGCCAGGCTGTGGCCTACCGTGCTTGAGGAACTGGTTCACACGCACAGAGGTGAGCTGCCTGCCCTGAGCAGCAAGGTGGGGCCAGCCACCCTAGTGCCAGCTTTCTAAAATGCCTCCACACTTATTTTAGTGTGTCTCACACTTATTTAGCGCTTCCAGAACTGGCTAAAACTAGAAAGCACAACAGGATTGAGAAAATACAGGAAGAGGAGATTAGGCTTTCCGATCTGAGTAAACTTTACTTTTCATTCTAAACAAAATGGAACTAGTTAAGCAAAGCTCTTGTTTTGTCCCAGCTGGTTTGCCTGTCTGCAGGATTCCCTGTCAAGGCGTGGTTGTAGGCAGCGTGTTGTGGTTAACTAGGCCACACGCTTCAAAGCCCCACTGTATGTGCTCAGCCTCGCTGCATGCTGTGGTCAATTCACGAAAGCACAGAGAGACAATCCCCAGGTCACGCTTGAGGCTGCAGACGCAGGCTTCTCAGCGTTCACAGGAGGCTCAGATTTCAGCCTTGTGTTGTTGGAAACAGATCAGGCACGCCAGGGGTGAAATATTTTAGCATCGTGCCTGTTTGGTTTCCTTATGTGGTTATAACCTTCAGACATTAAATACAGCATGCTCTTCACCTAGGTTACTTGAAAGGAAAAAATATTTCTTGTTTGATTTGTTGGAAAGCGTGTATTCTATACATGTATTTTGTATACCAGTGTACAACAGAAATGCAACAAATATGCAATATATATGTGTATTAAAATCACTATTATTATTTTAAGTGTAAGTATTCCTGTATTGGTAATCAAATGTCCAGTAGTAGAAAATAAATAAATAAAAATCTGCATTTATTACTAAACATGAATGATTTCCTCCAGCAATATTTCTAAGTCTTTTTGGTACTGAACAGGAATCCTTTCTTCTAGAAATATTTCAATGTAATCAGAAGAACAAACTGCAATAATGTTTTACTGGGTCATTTAGCTCTGATAAAGGAGCACCGCACCCACCCCATTCCTCAAGGTAGACTCAGCCTCCATGCCTTTCTTCACAAGGGAGGCACACAGACCCACGGCAGCTTTCAGTAGCACTGGGCTTGTCCCAGCCCACTGGAATACCTGGGCAGGGCTCAGGGCATGTTACACCTGCACTGTGTCCCCAGGCGTCATTCAGTCAAATGAGGACTGCAGCCCTGCGTCAGACATGCAGCAGGTTGGACGTTTGGGGTGACAGCTAGGGAAAAACAGTGCTCAGCAAAAACACACTGGCAGGTTCCTTCCCTCGTCAGCATGATGCCAGCTTGGGCAAAAATGGAAATTCACAGGAATAATTATGAAAGCATGTAGTTACTGCTGATATGATGAGTAATATAGAGAAGGTGATCATATCCTTTTGGCCAGCACATAAGATTTCTATAAATGCTAAATTGATAATATTGTGAGTTTTTTACGGTCTTCTGGATTGTGCATGTTATCCACAGATGTGTGTTTTATTTATTTATTTATTTTTACCTTGATATATGTAATGTGAAAGCCCATAAGATTGTTTGGGCTTTTCTTCTTCCAAAGCGAATGGAATGTTCTTCAGTTTACTGTTGCTAACAAAAACATCTGAAAAACTGAAAAACTGAACTTAAAAACAAGTTCACAATTGCTGTCTTTTGTGTAGCCTTTACATTGCTTTGTACACTGCTTTATGGTGTGGTTAATACTAATATTTGATCATTTGGAGTAGATAGTTCTTTGATCTATATTACCATTTCAAGTCTTTTTGTTGTTGTTGTATGAGACTATTTGCTTCAGAAAACTTGTTATCTTCTTTCTATTTAACATACATCTACTGTCAGGTATTGAAAAGATAAACACGTTTGTAAAAAAATTGATTTTAGTGTTTATCTGGTTACCACCCAATACTGTCTCAGTCCTTATCTCTTATTTGTTTATTTTTTGTCGGTCTGTAATTGCAGTTGTTTCTTGTCTCAATCTCATGGGACAGTTCTAAGGCTCAGGATGCTCTCTCTTTCAGCTCCAATCATACTAAACTACAAAATATTTTACTCCAAGTGTTGCAGTGCATTCTCTCTCTATATATATTCTCCATATATTATATTCTCTATAATCTGAAGCCAAAAATGGCTGATGTTACAGACATGATTAAAGAAGACTCTTAAGGTATGATTGATCTTAGTAGATAATAAACTGTCAAAATATTATATCATGAATTTAGAATTCCATTTAATTATGAAAAAAAAAAAAAAAAAAAAAAAAAAGGTTTTATTTCTACCTAAAAAAACACTCTCAGGAAAGAGTTAATTACCGCTAAGACTTATGTAACACAATTTACATGAGAAATATTAGAAATTTTTCTCTTTATTATAATTAGTCACTTTAATGCATAATAAATAATTTTGAACCAAGCAGGACACTATCATTCAGACATACTATAAAGTATGATCACGTAATACGTCATTTTCTGTATTAGTCATTTAGACAGGAAATTCTTTGGAAAATAAAAAGAAAGATGTCTCCAGGACAATTTAACTCCACTTGCAGTCCTTCAAAATGTTTTGATTGACAGGCAAATACTGCAGCCTTTATTCAGTCAAAATGACCATCCAAATTAAACACTCTAGCTTCTGTAGTCATTTTTCCCTGTGGAAAGCAAGCAGAAAATAATTGTTGTCATAAAGACGTATATAATAATGTATAAATATATAATCGCTACTTCTCATTTTATAAATGATTATAAAAGGAAAGATGTGGTAAAGAGTAATGAAATAGATAGCAACTACTTGATGGCACCTCCTGTGAACAACCATAAGCACAGTGGCCCTTATTTACTCATCAATTACACCTTTTTACATCTGCGTAATATTATTGATATATATATATATTTGTTGAAACAGCTCTTGATAATAAAGTGAATTGAGAAACAAGCTGACTCACTATTCTTGGAAAATATTAATATGCATAATGAAACACTTTGGATTGTGTACCAATTAAGTAGAGAGTAACTTGTCAAGACTATTTTTCTGGCATTTTCTTGGACTGCTTTATTCAGTCAAAGCTAAGCCACAGGTAGTATCTTGCTCTCGACTTAAAGTCTGTATGCCATAAGGTTATGCAAAATCTCTGTAGTTCTCTAGAACTTGATGATACACTTCATAATTTACTGTATTTACAACATATAAAACCACATGAAACCTAATGAAGACAACTTACCGTTGTCACTGTTTATGTTTTTCTGATGTGTGTATCACTTTCCTGATAACAATTCCCTCAAAGATCATATAAAATACAACTCAGATCTGAAACACTCCATTGCCCTTTGTGCAGTAAAACAAAATCCAGGGGGAATGATTTAGCAAAGCAAATCTACCTCCAGCCAGTTTTGCCCACCCTTGCTTATCTCTTTTTTTTTTTTTCAAAGAAACCAATTAAAATAATAATTTGTAAATGAATGTTAAACAGTAAATTTATTTCACCTTCAGAAAACTGTATGAACTAAAAGCTTTCTTACCAGTTTAGGCTTCCTTTTCCATTTTTTTTCTCTCTCTCCCCCTCTCCCTCCTCCCGCACTCCCCCTTAGCAAGATATGCAGGTGTGTTGTGCTCCTAAACAAGGATAATAGGTACTGAAAAGAGCAAGAAATGTTCTGATCCGTGTTAGTGAAATGCTGTGAAAACCAAGACACAACATGCATGGTGACATGGTGATATAGAAATGCTAGTAGTGATTTATTGATGTGATTTTCACATACACAAATAGTCCATTCCATAAACAAATAACCCACATCAACACATACAAGCACAAAATGCACGTTGAATTTTATTACTAGAAAACTTGCCTCTATGGGAACAAATTCTATTCAGTGTAACAACAGTAAGTTTGGCTTTCATGTTATTCACCAATATATGTAGACTTTAAGTTTTAAAGGAGCAAGAAATTCCACCTGTATGAGTGAGGTCAAAAATATACTGCTTCTGGATAAAAATACTTAGCTTCACAAATATGAGACATAACCAGGCAACAAATATGCAAAATAAGCTGTAATTTTTTGAAGATCACAAGGATTTCAACTACTGCAGAAAAACAACAAATAGAAATAGGAACAACAAAATTATTATCCTGATAAGCCTGATTAATAAAGAGAAGCACTGTCTGCAATATGTACAACACAACTTTCTGACCTCCTAAACTCTGATAAGGTTTCATTTCATGTGGTCATTTAAAAGATGCCTATAGGAGAGCTACAAGGCCTGAGAAACTTGGCCTATGATAGCAGTTTGAAAGAACTGGTATTGCTTTGCCTGAAGGAGAGGAGACACAGAAAAGGCACCATAACATTCCAAGATGACGCAGGAAGAAGGAAGAAGCTGAAGTCTAAGTTGAAGTTGAAGTTGAAGTCAAGGTAGAAGAGGAGTGAAGTATTTTCAAAAAAAGTGAAAGGATATGTGGGAGAATCTCTATAGAAAAGTAAAGTGGTCTGTGACAAAACAGAGGAAGACCCTTTTCCATGCCATTTATGAGCTTCCCCCAGTCCCTTAGCATGGGTGATGTGCCTGCCTAGCTTTCCTTCCTTACCTTTACTCTCCTGAACCACCTCTCCCATCCCTTCTGGAGAGGCAGAGCTCTCTCAGAGCACCACTGGCCTCCCTGTGTTCCCCTTCACACAGGAACAGCACAAACCACCATGGCCCTTCCTACCGCTAGTCCCTTCCCTTACATCACCCTGAATTAAGGATATATTTTCAAAGAGCCTTGAACTGGCTCTCTGTGAAGGCCCTGAAGGACTTAAATAGTGAAGTTGCTTTTCTCATAGGACACCATAACTTGCAAGTATGTTTTTGAAGAAGCCTAAAGCATTATAGAAACATTAACTACTTTACCACTCACAACAGCATTTTAAATACAGTTATACAGTCAGTTTGGTTTTCAGAGGGAAAGCATATCATAGGAACTGGTGCACCTTACCACACTTCTTCAATCACAGAAACAATTAAATTGAGGGAGACAATAAAAAGTAGGAACTCCAGGGATTTGAACCCCAACTTCTAAACTCCTAACAGTAAATTCAACTGTCTAGGAAAAGAAACCAAAAAAAAAGGGGGGGAAAAAAATACTCTTTTTATTTTTTGGCAGATTTACCCTCAGTAGGCTATATCTTCATGAATCTGAAAACTGGTCTGAAATGTGTATGAAAAAGAGACTTATTTCAAGTGCCTCTACATTTGAACTGACTGATTTCAGTGACAACTTTTTTCTCTAATTTCTAACTAAACTTACATTACCTGTTCATAATAAATTATTTTCTCCCTACTGAAACACAGTTTCATTCTCTACTTTATGAACTCATTACTCATTTTTTAAAGAATCAAAATCAGGCCCCACATTCCTCTGTTATTAAATACTTGTTAAACTCTTCCACATTTTCTGAGATTTATAAAGAACCTTTCCTCTTATCTATGAATATAATTTTTAATGATATATATTATATATATATATATATATTAAAGAAAAATGATTTCTTTTAACCAGGCCAAATTACTGAACTACAGCATGTTTGAATCCTTTTTTTTTTTTTTTTTTGAGAGATATATAGTGGCCAGGAAGCAAAACTGTGAGAAAAGTATCTGTTTATTATTATTATTATTATTTATTTGTTTGTTTGTTTGCTTGATTGTTTAGTGGATGTGAGAATCAATATTACTCCACATTTTGAATAAATCACACATTTCAATCATGACTGCAACTATCTATACTTTAAATTTGAATTGCTGTGCTTTACAAAATGAAACTTTCTCTGACAAAATTCTTCATTCTTCATTCTATATACATATATTATTCTTTAAGTGACAATGATTGCTCCTTTTCTTGCAAAGTGAAAGAACTAAAGGGGAAGAAATATTTACATCCTGAAGATGATGAACTGGAGATAAAATTTCACCAAATCCTTCATACATTCATATTAGATATAGTGGCAATATTGAGATGATTAAATGATGCTGTTGAGTTAATCCACTGTACTGTGTAGAACAAGACAAATATTGTTAGCCTTTCACAGTTTCTTCATAGAATTTGGAGTAGTCACTGTTATCATCAGAAACTGATTAATAAGATATTTATATCTAGCTGCCCAACTTAAAAGCTGTTTGTTTGTTTTTCTGTCTTTTGTTTATTAATCAGAATGTATTCATTTTATGAATTTGTCCTAAATTTATCTCGGTGTAGATAGCCTCTTGATTTATGTAAATTGAAATGAAAGAAGCACAAGAAGCACATATATATATATATATTTTTAATCTGCATTTAAATCAGGGAATTAATGGTTTTCACAATTTAGTTTTTTAAAACTGTATTTATCTATCTAAACCCAGTAGAGTAGTTGGATTAGAGTATAAATATTTTCATGGAACAGTATTTTCAAACGTGTCTCTTGCTTCATTTCTGTATCACAAAGTACCTTACAGGGATCTCTCATTTTCTGTTGGACATTGAAATTAGCCCTTACCATTATAAAATTATTATTATTGAATGTAATTGTGAAACCAGAGAGCCATATTCCATAAATTAAGTCACATCCAAGCTTTTTAGCACAACTTTCACATTCTTTATATAAATAAAAATAACCGTTTATGAAAATGCACATAACTTTTGGGTTAAAATGTATGGGTTTTGTGTCTTTGGCATACACTTCCCATGAATTTTTGTATAAAATATGGTAACAGAAATAATTATCTCTAGGTTTTGAGAAGACAAAAACATTGCATGTTAACTACAAATGTTTCTTACTGTGAAAAGATACTGAAATAAAAATTACCGTTCCACAGGTTTTCCAGCTGAACGTATTCCATTTTCACCTTCTTTCACACTCTCTTAAATTTGCACATCAAAATGAAAGAAAAATGCTGTTACATCTCAGGTGTAATACTGCCACAACAGAAGGGGTAGTCAAACGATAAAATAAATAAATAAATAGATGGATGGATGGATGGATTAAAGCAATATTTGAAAACTCATACTGCAGCCCTTTTGCTTCAGACATAGAAGGAATCTGGTGAAGATGTGGCATGCATGTATTTACACCTTCAAGGCTCTTTGCTTGCGCTTGAAACTAACTCTTCAAACAGATATCTGAAAAGAAACATTCAACCTTTGTTTCTAAACACCAAAGTAACTGACAGCCAATCCTTGAGATTTGTTAATGTGGGAAACTGTATGAGATACAGCTGAATAAATGTGTGTTTACTACACAGACACAAAACATCTGAGCTTAGACTTTTTCTTACAGTCAGCAGAGATCTGTCCAGGAGTTGATGAATGTGTCTTATCCTAAACTAGATACCTACATTTGGTCAGATTAATTTTGCCCTTTGTGGCATTGATCATATTTCCTGTACTTCCACTGAATACAAAAGTTGACTAGGTGACCCTAGCTTACCTGTGTGACTAGCTCAGGTGCACATATCTACATCACAGACACCAAAAGATGTATAAATTTATATTGTCCTTGTGATATTGTGAACAGAGTTTTTGTAAGATTCATTCATATGTTAAGCAGATCTAATTAAAGTGCCTGAGCAAGGCACAGTATGAAATAAACAGTTTAGGTTGTTTTCTTGGAATATGAAAACTTTGTGACATATCTTTCTTCTTAATTATTCAAAGGAGCAACTGAAATCACAATACATTCTCACAAACTGTATTAATTACAGGCCTACTGTAGTCCATATTCTGTATGAATGGTGCTTAAAACTTTGGAAGATCCTCTTTTCGTTCCAATGCAGTGCAGGATTTATTTGAAAAAATCTCTGATAGTTCAAAGAGATGGAAAAAATCTTTTGCTCATTTCAGTTCCATATTATTTTGCTATAGCTATGCCTCTAAGGCACATTTGAACGTCTAACCCTTTTGATCCATCTGGGGGAATATATAAACAGAGCCAGAGTAATTTAAAAGGGGAGTTGACTTTCCATTACACATTCATAGAGCTTTTTGTTATCTGCTTAACATGGCACACCCTTATCTGGTCCGTTGGCACTTACCTTGAACCAGCCTTAAATTGCCATAGAATTTCTTAGCCTTAGATTGTAAAGGCTAAATCCAGAGATGATCTGTCAGATGTACAGGGAATCCACCGTGAATCTTGAGTGGTTTACCCTGGCAAATTAGATAAATTTAGATTACCTCTAGTGTTATTTCATCTCACAATTATAGTTGTTTCAAATTTACATAAAATTTAATTCCTGAAGGTGGCAGTATCATAAGCAAAACTATATACAGCCTTCAATGCATGCAGAAACCCAGAACATGACCATGCAATTATAAGCGTTAATTTAATAGTAGTGCCTATGAACATGTTCAGCTGAGAGTAAATTCTGTGCTAGCATTAGGTTAGAGGTTTGTTCTGAGTACTTTCAGTGTATTTCCGCTGAGCTGTAAAACCCAAAAAAGTACATATTTTCCCTTTGATGTCTTTTAGCAGTTCATGCTACTGTTCTTCATGAATTATCGTAAGTATTTCATACCAGAACTAGTGAGTTTTTAAACATTTTTTGTCTCTTTCTTTGTTTCACAAAAGTCATTTTACATACAACACACATAGAAAAAGGAGTCACAATGCCTCTTCAGAATGTAAAATTAAATCTGTAGGGAGTCCCCATTTCTCTGAAAGTGGTTTTATTTGATTTTATTATTCATAGTTGCTAGCTATGTCTGTGTAGACTGACTGGTTAGATAACAATGTGGGGAATAACAAATTTCACCTACCCATGTCCCTATATATACAGAAGCATGAATCACCCCCTTCTACAAGAGCAATTTTTAAAAAATAAAATAAAAAAAAAATTAAAATGCCTTTAATAGCAAACATTTGAGATTGTACTGAAATCAGGGGGAAAAATCCGTTAAGCTTAATGATTATGTGAGAAACCTTTGATTTAAGTAGACTGAAAAGGGAAAAAAGTAGAGGAGAGGTACAGGCCACTTTTGCAAAGTCCCTAGTACGGTCAAAAAGAGTCTCACTCTGCACCCAGAGGAACGTAATCTTGACTCCATCCCCATCTCCTTGGAAAAAGTAAGCTCTTCAGTGAGCGTAAGTCCAGCCTTTGACACTCGGGTAAAGCAGGGCAAACCACCCCATGCAATGTAGCATTGACACAGAGAGGTAAAGCAGTATGCAGGCATGCTCCCTGGTGCTTCCTCCTGGAAGAAAGGGTTTGCATCATTTCTTAATAATGGATACACCTGAATGTTGCAAACTAGCCCTCGGTTCTTCCTTGCCATTATCTAGAGCACACAGCTTATTTTCTGGTTTAACAGGACTCCTTCCCCACTGTAGCACAGGCCTCTTGTTCTGAGGCCCCTGGAGCAGAAGCCTCCAGGTCCATGATATGATGAGGGACCTGGTGCCCCCCCACCTCTCCCGCATACTGCTCTCTTGGGGCACCCAGGAACTGGCTGGCTCCCCAAAGCAAATACTTTTTAATTAGGAAAAAGGAGAAAATATATCTAAAAATGTTGAAATAGCATGAATAATACTTAACTTACCTGGTTGTCACATGGTTTCCACATCAAAATCCTTTGGAGGGTTTACCCCTGTCTTGCTCAGCTTTACATCTGTCAGTGATCAGACAGGTGGCGTGCTTTTTACCTCATGTCAGAACTCAGATTCTCTTCATTTTCACATCCTCCGTCTTCTAATACTTCCCAAACCTGACCGAACTAGTCTAAGCAAGTCCCACAGGGCAATGCTTCAAAAGACTTTTTTCTCCTTCGTTTTAGCATTACAATTTACCTTCATTATTTTTAGCTCCTACAGCAAGCATTCCCTGGTTTAACAGATAAGACAGGAAGACTTTAGCTAGCTCTGTAAAAATGTGTATGTAACCTCAGTAAAGTAAGGATTGTTGCTACTGAATCTTATATGTTGCTGTGTCATCTGCAAAATAAGCATAATTGAAATGAAACAGTTGAAATGCTAACAGCCTGTTATTTTTATTGGGGAGTTCCTGATGCAGCTTCTTTAGAATTTCACTTAAAAAAAATAAAAATAAAAATAAAATAAAAAATCATCTGGCTCTAATGCAAATGTTAGAGGTCTACTGAATTGCCTGTGGTTCTGATACCTCCAAGGCAGAATTAGCTCATCTCTGGTGTGGATATACTATAGCCAGTATTACATCTGGGGCATTGTTTTCACCAGAGACACTTTGTACTCCAGAGATGCTTGCAGACTGAGAAAATAGGACGTGTCGCAGTGTATCACAAAGAAAACTGGGGTGGCTAAGCAGTATTGCTTCAGCTAATGGCACTCATTACTTACCCGTCATTCTGAATAATCATCAGTATAAAAAATAATAATTAGACTTAGAAATATATATAAAATGAAGGGCAAAATTTGAATGAAGTGGAAATGATGCCCATGACCCTCTTGTTTCTCTGAAATAAACTCAGACTTTTAGAAGAGCCATGGATGTATTAGCTGTATAAACGGGACTGTGCCCACCTGAAGCAGGCTACCCCAGGCCTCTTCTGAAGCACAGCTCTTCCTAGGCACACGTCTTGCAGTGGCCTTTTGTCACCTGCTGCAGTAGCCTCTCATCTCTGGTGACTGTCACACCACAAAGGTGGGAATACCAGCTCCCTATACCTCTTTCTTTCTCTTTTTCTCTAAAAACCTATTTTCTCTAAAAAGCAATGTTTTCAGAAATCTTTTTTTCCCAATTTCTACATCTAGATTTCATCCAGCCTATGACTATAAGCGATAACTGTTTTGCAGACCATTCATCTGGGGCTGAATGATAAAAAAAAAAAAAAAAAAAAAAAAAAAAAAGTTAAAAAGACTAATGAGTTGCTGTACAAAAGCTTTTCCAATGGTTGATTTTGATCCTTGTATTTTTAACTTAATTTAATACTTTGCCTTTTTTTACGACAGATGAAACATATCAAATATTTTGATGAATGGAAATGAATCTGTATTTGGGAGGAAAAAAAAAAAAAAAAAAAGTCAATGCAAATTTCACACCGAGAGCCTTGGGGCCTTTCTAGCATTGCCAAATTAAAGGTAAAAAGGTAAAAGGTTTTATGAAAAGGTAAACAGAAATGTACAAAATCTTTTAGTCATAAGTAGAAAGTTTCACCATTACATCTCATTGCTGTGCCTCCAAAATATGTTGTTAATATTTTTTCTGACAATTCTCTGATGGAATTCATCAGAGAGATTTTCTCCAGTCAAAAATATAAACAGCACCTGATGTTCAAAGACATTGGAAGTACAATGCAGTCTTCATATCAAAAATCTTTTTAATGCACGTCTGTGCTTGATGACATAATGCATGTAAACAGATGCTTTCAACTTATATATATTTCATTTTAGTAACCTACAAAAAACAGTGTGTGCTACACAGAGGTTCATGTGTCCTAAAGCATATTTGTACTTCCTGCTCATACGGACTTTACTCAGACAAAGTCTCCAAATGAAGCATTTCAAATATATCTGAATTTCCAATTATTAAATAGATACCAGGCCTTCATGGGAAACAAGAGCTTCAGAAAAATGGTTTTTAAATCAGGGTGACTTGACTTGGGAGTTTACTTTGGCTTCTGTCCAAGGAGAAAGATTCAAAAGAGCCAATTACACCTCCACGCCCAGTTAGAAAGTCTGCAGGTATTAAGTTGTTTGTTAAGTAGAGTTATTGCGTTAGTAATTTTAGCAGCGTTTGTTCTTTGTGGAAGGCAACAGGCTCTTCCAGATAGTTTCAAAACATGGCAGGGCAAAACTTGATCTTATTAAAGCTAAGTTTCTACACATGCTATTGTTTCTCACTTTGCAGGTTTCCCCTACATTTTTCAGCCAAAATTGTTGTTAATATATCATTCTCTGTGAAATATCTTTTTGACATTTTTTTTTATTTTATATATTAGATAAAAATAATTTATTTTAGGGGAAAAAAAAACAAACTCACAACGTTCACAGCAGACTCCAAGGCCTCATGGGCCTGTCCTCTTATGATTATTATTTTATTTTCTGCTCACTGGGAAATAAATAAATTTAAAAAAAAAAAAAAAACTAGATTATTTATTTATTTATTTATTTATGAAAGAGAGAAACATGCTTGCACAAGATCAGTAAATTAGATAAATGCTCAATAATCTTCCTTAGACTTTCAAACCAAACGTTTTGGGATTACTTAAAACTGTAGCTCAGTTCTGTACAGTGAATGCCTTACTATGTGTGATCAGAAAGCAAGGATGACCAAATGATTATGGTAATAATCATATATTTCATTTGGTCCTATTGCTGGTTTACTCGGAAAATGCCGTTGGAACTCCAGAATGAGTGAAAAGGTCTAGAGCTGTTGTAATGAAACATCTGTAATGAAACATCCCAACTGGTGTCACTGAAGTGCAAGCTCACGGAGGTATAACTGAAGGTAGAGTTTAGTTCAAAGGCGGCTATACATGTACCCTACAAGCCCAACCTGTTGCTCAGGCTCAGTGAGGCTGCTCAGATGAGGAGGAAAAGCATGATTTGGTTTTGCAGAGGGAAATATTGCTTCAACTCTTACCATATTAAACCACAATGCAACCCAGAGGAAGTCTGCTATGCAGGTGTATGCAGTCCCTAGCAAGAGTAATCTTCCTAGCAGAGGACTCCAGTGCAATGCAGTGCCCTCAATCTCCCATATATTATGGTGTCTGCAGACAGCTGGCATAAGAGGTGTAGCAGTGGCAACTGGATGTGCAGGAATTACAGGCACAACTCTCAGGCTTCCTTTGCCTTGCTTACTGCTGTGCAGTAGTCTTACTGTGCAGACTACTAGCCCCTCTCAAGGAGCTCTGCTATCCCTTGGGCTCCATCACTGCTGCCGACAATGGCTAGGGCAGTTTGAATTATACCAGCTCTCAGAGATGACTCAACCTTCTTATGTCCATGTCTCCAAACATGCTCAAAATCAGCATATTTTGACTCATATATGTTTCCTAGGCCTAAAAAGGTTCTGCTGCCATTGGTGTGGATTGTGTGATTAGTTTCCAACTTTGACAGAGATGAATGCCTCTTTGTTGGCTAAATTTGTAATCTTCAAATGATAAGATTTCTTTTGTCTTGTCATAGCTCTGTGGAATTTCTTGTAAATTCAGCCACAGCTTAGACACTAACTTGTTTTGCAAGTTATACAGAAGTTGGCTGGTAACATATCCAAATGGAGCATAAGCCTTGAGGCTTCTTTTCCAGCCAGCTTTGAAACTATCGTATGTTTAAGGCACTAAAAGGCCTGCGGAGCATGAACCTGATGGAATGTGTGGTATTCATTATCTCTGGAAGTTTACATGTCCTTCTTGATGAATCAGAGCTACAAAGTGACAAAGTCCTGGACTCCAGTAAGAGACAAAAGAAGCTGCAGAGGAGGAAGAACCTCTGCAGTTAAACAAGTTGCTCCAAATCTTGAGTTCACCAAGCAAAGATTTGGTCCTTCTTTGAAAATAGTTTCAGGGATGAACAATTTATTGGGCTTCTTGACTCCAGAATGATTTATAATAACTGCTGTAGAAAAGGACAGTATTTCCCATTTAACGGATAGGTCAAGTACAGAAGCCAAAATGTAAGTAGATGTCTGATCCTGTGTCAAAGAAGAGTGTAAAGAGAGGGAGCAAGCCACATGTACACCCTAACCACAGAATCATCCTTCTCTCTTTTTAGGAGTCAGCTTTAATTATGTGTTAAATGTCAACAAAGATCTACAAATTACTTTGAAGAGAAGACAGGAAAGACCAATTGCTGCTAATACAGTTTTATTTGCAAACTATGTAAGAGTTAAGAACTATTTCTTGATTTATATATTTAATTTTAGTATAGTCAAAATGGCAATGGGATACAGGTCACTGCAAAGGTTGCTGAAGAATTCATTTAAACATGCAAAATACAAAGTTTAGAGTAGGACCTACCATGCAGCTTGCCTAAGTCATGCAACGTTGTTTCTATACTCATACGATGTGGATTTCTTCAGAGGTATGGAAAACCACCTCACTGTAGGCCTCTAACTGATGTTCTGACTTGCTAAGTGTTGTCATCCTGCACTCCCTCTGTAGTCACTGGGAGGAGATAAGTATGTCCTACAAGTAATTCAGATCTTGGACGCTCTGATTCATCCTCTAGAGTGATTTCCTCTCTGCTGACTTAACAAGGAGGATGTGCTTTTGTTTGATTTTCCGGAGTTGGGTGCATAAACCTAAGTGAACTAAGTATTACTTCAGACTAGCCAGGGGGATTCTAGTGTATTTTTCCCTCTTTGTTTTCTCTTTTCTTCTGGAAAACAAATTACACGGGATTTGTATTCAAAATACCTTTATTCCTTTATGCAAATGAGATAGATCCCCTCAGATACAGGCTGGGGATTATATCATTTTCTCGTAGTAGGGAGACAATAAGGATTTTTTTAAAAAAAAAAAAAATGTTATTTTCAACTGCACGAAGACTTTACCCCAAAAGATTTTGGGAATGGTTGAAGCCAGCCAGCCCCTTTTCTTTTTAGTCATAAATCTCATGCTTCTAAAACTGGATTTTCCAGCCTTGATGATGGACCCCATTTAGATGGTGGAAGGAGAGAAAAACCCTCTTCCACCTCAGGTGCACTTGTTGCCTTTCTGGGTACTTCCTTCAGGGAGAAGTATGTTCTTCTAGGGATTACTCTCATGATGAAATTTTGCACAATGAGGAAAGGAGAAGGAGAGCAAAGCAGACTGTGACCTAGCATGTGTGGGAATTACGGAAGGTAGAAAAGAAATGGCACAGGTCTGTTTGGATACGGAGACTAATGTCCACTCATCAATCAGTCTAACAAAGACAAAAGTTGCGAAGAGTTTTTGAATTTTCACATCTCACACTTCTGCCTTCTCAAGGTCTGCTGTTGTAAAAATGTTGTGATGTTGTAATGTAATTGGCCATATGTATATTTAAAACTAATTGCACAGTTCAGATGCAAAGAGAAGGAAAACAGGGTGCTCTTGATTAAAAGATGGAGACTGCTTAAGTAACCAGAGACTGATTCAAACATTTTGCAGCTGGGGATGCCTTTTCCTAGGAAGAAAAGAGAGTTGAAATGAAAAGAGAAAAAAAAAGAAAAGGGAGGAGGGGGTCAAAAAAAAAAAAAAAAGAAAGAAAAGAAAAGAATAACTGTTGGAAGGACTGCTGATACCACTTATAATAGGGAGCAGAGGAGCAGAGAGGTCCACAGGATTTTTCATGTGCCATAATTGCATGCATGAGGGGGAGATATTGACATTAGCAGCCTCTTTAACTTCAGTAAAAAAAAAAAAAAAAAAAAAAAAAAAAAAGGCCGAGAAAGACTAAGAGTCTGAAATCTGTATTCTAGAGAAAAACGAGCTGTAGGCACTGTGCAAATTTTCCATGTGGAAGTGTAAAAAATATTAAACAAATAACAAGGGGAAGTGATGGGATCTCCACCCACAAAAGCTTATGTCAAGACCACACATACCTCTGAATTCTGTATGCTAGGTATATTTTTGAAGTATGTACTCTGTTTCTAATCCATGGTAAATGAAATTATTATAATGGTCTCTCCTCTAGCCTTAAAATACATGAACCACTTGCTCTAGTGTAGCAACCTAAAACAGCAGGCTGAGGGGAGAAGAAGTTTATTATACCAGCTGTTGCCGCTGTTTTTAAAACCACACCCGAAAGGAAAGGTGCTTGAGAGGAAATTGGTGCAGTAGGTTAATGAAAGGCAACAGTGACCAATACAAATAGAGGATTCAACTACACTGCTATCTGTACTCGTACTATTCGCACCAGCAGTGGCAGGATGAGCAGTAGAATAAGCATCTGGGAAATCACAGCTGAGGACAAAACCCAGGGTTTAGGAAAGTTCTTCCATTGGAGCTAGAGATTTTTGTTTTGCTTGCAGAGTCACTAGCCCAAGTATTGCCATTCTTGCAGGACACAGGAAAACTTATCAAGCAGAAAAGCTTGTACAAATCAAATACAAAGCTTATACACTACAAAATACTTATCTGTGGATACTTCAAACCTTTCTGTATCTCCTCCTCATATGCAAAAACTAGTTGAACCTGCAATGCATACCTTTCAGAGAAAAATAATCAAATCTGAAGACATTTAGGAAACTGTGAAGGTTTCCATTTCCTTTCCTCAAATAATTTCAAATTTATAGCAAAATCAAGAATGTTAATTTTCTTCCAGAAAATCTGAAATTCCAAGTTTGTGACAACAATTATATCAGTAATAGCTTCCATCCACTTATAGTGATCAACAGCAAAAAAAATCATGATTGAATTTTGACAGGATTCTTAGAAAAACTGTTCCAGCTACTAATCTATGCATTTTGTGTAAACTGAAAAAACTAGGTTCACTGAAGAGACTGACAGCCTGCTTTTTGTTTTCGTAGCATTTTCTATTCCAAACTACTGTCTGTGTCACTGTCTTTCTCAGCAGTTTCCTAAATCAAGTTGTACCAGTAGAGTGAGGTTGCTTTATTACCCTTCTTGTAACATTTTTGACAACTGTTAAGAAGAAGGATATTAGGTTGTTTTAAAAGGTCTACTTCATGTAGAAAGAACCAATACTGCTTATAACATCTGAAGTTCTCATATTAACTTATAGGTTCCTAGTCCCATTATCTTAAACATTCAGCATAATTTATTTTAATATAGCTTTCTTCTTCTTTTATTTCCTATAGATTTTTACATGTCTTGTTTTGTCTGTTGTTGTTTTCAAGACTGACATATTTGAGATTAAAGGAGTAAAAACATGTATTTATTTTCAAGAAAGCCTCTGCTGCACACTTCACAAAAGTTGGAGGGTTTTTTGTTTGTTTTCCCAGTTTGCTACACTACCCTTATTAATACCATTACTACTAGTACAAAACATTTATACAGCACTTTAGCTTTACTAAAGAAATTTGTCATTATTTAACAAAAGGATAAACTCAGATCACAGTCCAAGGGGATTTGGGGGGTGGCAAAGGGGAATATCTGTTGTTAGCTTAGTGGCAGAGCAGCATCCCATGCATTCCTGCCCCACTCCTAGTCAAACTGAAGGCAGTGCTTTGACCTGAAGGCAGTGCTTCGCTGTAGCGTGCCTATGGATCATGCACCTTTTAAAGTTAGTTTGGCAGACTTGCACGTCTCAGGTACACAACTGAAATGGTGGATGAGGCATTCTTACTCTCCAGAGTGCTGCTTATCGCCTTGGATGTGAGGCACAGAAACTCTTTATCAGTTTCCTGAGTGACTGGCTGTTTTCTTAGGTGTGTGCCTGTACTCAGTGCACTATAAGGCCGCACCTCTCCGTTCTCACCACTCTCATTCCCCGTGTAATTATATGTGCGTTGTCATACTCTTGAGAAACCGAAGGGACAACTTGCTAATATCATGACAACATTTTTTTTTTTTTTTTATGTTGAGGCATCAATTTTATATCTAACAATGACTAAGACATTTTGAGTGTTTAATCTTTCCTTCTTCTGACAACATCAGAAGTTATTATTCATTACAGTAAGAAAGGCATAAAATGCCAGTAATGATCATAATAATGAATTTTGTTTTCAGAATAAATGGATTGAGTGGAATTCAATATTTTTTAAACTTATAATTGTTCTTAACATCTGTCTTTTCCTTGGCTTCGCTTTCTCATCCTATGTGTATGAAGAAACCTAAATGGATTTAAAGCAGTTTTGAAACCCAAACAGTGCAATCATTGGTCAGTGTTTTTTGTTGTTGTTGCTGCTGTTTTGTTTGTTTGTTTTTAATTTAGAATGAAAGTCACTATTCTCTCCAGGTCCAGGTTCAGTACATCCCTTGCTGAGGGGTATCCTAGCTAACTGAGTTAATGTATGGAGTATGAGGAATGATGGGGGAATGACCTCATGTGAATTCAGTGAAATACTAAACAATTTAATGTTGTCTGATGTTACACAGGTGTCTCACTCATTGTTTGGCAGGTGCAAGCTGTTTATACATTCCTATTATATTCACTAATTTGTGAATGTATGTTCATGAATGTATGTTCAAATGCACTGTCATGTATTATGCATGCATTAGATATACCAGCTGATCAGGAATAGCACCTGAAATAACTTGTGTGTCTTCCACAGCAGCGAGGAAGCCCTCCTAGAGGGGATACCAGAACAGGAAGTTCAAAAGGGTTGTAGAGGTCTGAGGGGTGAAGATCCCAGGGAATGACACCTGTCAGAGGATAAACCTCCAAGAGACCCCTGAGAAACCATACAGCTCATCACCAGTCCATGCCGCTGGGGGTACATTGCAGGTGTGAATGAATAAGGGTCAGTTTTATATTTGAATGGCTTTAGTACAAACCTCTTTATCCAAAATGCTGTGCAAACAAAATTAGAATAGTATATATCTGCAGTTTTAAAATAGTTTTCTAGAGGCAATTTTCCCATATAAACTACCAAAAAGGGGAAAATAAGAGGAAATAGTAGATAAGGAGAATACATCAGATTTTCTAATATACCTAGAATGAATGTTCAAGTAACTTAAAATAAGCATGAAAATGAAGTGTGCCTTTTAGACAAAATACACAGGCAGAGTAATCAAATGGCATCAGTTATGTTGTCCCACCGGCTTCGTTAGAGTGAAGCTCCCCTACTGCTACAAGTCTTCATGGAATATTATGGACAATTTTGTGTTGGCAGGGATGGGTCTTACCTCTGTTTTCGGTGAGTTTGGAGTTCAAAATTACGTAGAAAGGTGTATTTCCTGTGTAATTTACAAATTTTCTCATCAATATTTTTCTACTCTAAAAATAAAAACATTGAAGTCTTTAATAGGGAAAAATGACTGCAAAATATATATATTGTTCATTGTTGAGGGCTAATCACTGTTTTTGTTACGTAGATGAAAGTCTCTTTAAACGTGCAAGAAAGCAAGCTGCTCAGAACTGGAAATGAATGAAATATTTGAAAATGACTGAAAGCTGAAAATGAGCAAACATGAGCAACTGCTATCTTCAGCAATAGTCAGCAGGGTTTTGGCCACGGCAGACTCTACTGAATTTCCCTGCACCAGTGGACCTGGGTAAAGCTCTGGTGTTCCATGCTGGTAGAGGGATTCTGAGAGCTGCTATGAAAGGAAAGAGCTCTCTTCCCCCATGGCTTACACCTGTTTCATACTATGTGTCTCTAATCAGGAAAAGAGCATCATGGATCCAGAGTGGCTGGGGCTCCATGCATCCAAACCCACTTAAATCAGGGAGGTAGGCTGTAGAGCTGAGATTTGGATCAGGGCTCAGATGTGGAGCCCTGTTGCAAAACCTTAGAAGACTAAGCTTGGAAAGAGCCTAGATAAGTACATCACCTGGAACAGCCATCTTACTTGAAAGAAGGATTTTTCCAGATAGTGCACAAGTCCTGCTTGTTTCTCACCCATCTCCACAGAACAGAGGAGTGACCCCCTGCTGTGGGCACAACACAGACTACCCAGTTATCCATGCTAGAAATGTACCATCCACAGGTAGAAACATATTTCTACCATGTATTTCTTCCATGCTTCAGGGGAGCGGGTTTTCAGATCCCATCACATCCATGTGAGCAAAGGAAGTGAGGCGAGAGGAAGATCTCACCCATACTGCAGAAGCAGCCCATCATCAGTGAGAGCACTGGAAGCTGTAGCTGCTATGTTATGTGTTATCTGGGAAAACTGAGAGTACACAACAAGGAGTTTCAAGAAGCATGTTGTTTGGATGTCAAATTTAATGTGCTTTTAACCTCATGCTTCTTGCCCTGGTGCTTTCATTTGGTGGACTTTTAGTCAGGCAGATGGGGTTTATTCAGGCCTGAGGTTTTTTTGTTTGTTTGTTTCCTTTTGTTTTTTTTTGTTTGTTTTATAAATAAATAAATAAATAATAGCAACACTGGAGAGAGATAGAAACAGAAACTTTGCCAGAGGGGCAATGCCTTTCTTCCACGTTATGTTGACCAAACTAGAAAATTAGTCTCAAGATTCAAGAAGAAACAAAAACAGGATTTATTTTGAAATGCAAGAGAGACACATGGATAACACAGAACTTTATAACAAACCTAAATCTGCATTGTATACACAGTTAATGGAAGTTAATAGACAAATCAATATGTAAGGAGTATTTAAAAAGAGAAGCTTTAATAAATGCCAAAGCTGCTGTTTGCTTCCATGGAATTTCAATTGCACCATGTAATGCTGGTAATTGTTTCCTTCTAATTAGACATGTAATAGGTACCCAACCCAGGCTAGATGTTCTTCAGCAGCTTGTCTGAGATGTCCATGAGCCAGATTGCAACAGGAGCTGACACAGGAACGATGGAGCAACACACACAGTAAGCCAGTCCATAATTAAGTGACCACTGCAGTACCTGCCATATCTTCAGTTCCTGCACAGTTTGTAACTCAGGCCTGAATAAACCCCATCTGCCTGACTAAAAGCCCACCAAATGAAAGCACCAGGGCAAGAAGCATGAGGTTAAAAGCACATTAAATTTGACATCCTAAATAACCGCAAAGAGCCATCTCTGAAGGCTCATTTTTGAATTGCCTTGAGCACATGATACATTACTGGCTATGTACATATTTGTGCTGCTTAAACTAGGCAGGTGATATGAATCTAGGCTTTGGATGAATATAAAGGAAAGCTGATCCAGAAAGCAGGCCTGGTAGGCTAAGGGAAATGGGCTGCATCAGTACCAATAGCAGACACACAAACCAAAGTTACTAAACACTGTTTAGTCACTGGTGATCCACTTCAGGCTCCATGGGGATTTATTTATTGCATTTAGAAATTTAAGTAGTCTCCACCATCTGTTCTCTGTGAAACATTTGCAAGACCTAGCTAGCGTGACTGTTCCAGGTCTGCTGCTACAGTGTTCAGCTGTGGCAGCTTAGAAGAATAAATTGAAAGCATGATTCACATAATTTAGGATTCGATCTTCATGAATCTGTATTCAGTCCTCTTGTATAGAACCTTCTTGCTCTTCTTGATTACATGAATTTGGGACACACATCTCACCTACAGAAACAGATTTTCTCTCATGGGACCTGTTCCAAAGTTTAGCAAACTCAAAGAGATCATTTCCTGTGAATTAATACTCTTGGTCGGTCACTTCTCAGAGATGAAAGACAGAATCCAGAATGACTGGGATATAAAACAAGCCAATCTTTATTTCCAGCAGCACATCATATTCATCCTTAATGGTGCATAATGACTGTCATTTACAGGGAAGGTTGAATCTTGATTAAAAGAAAAGTTTAGCAGCCATTCTTAGAAGGTATGCATTTCATTTTGTTGTGTAAGTTCCCATCATTCAGTAGTATGCCAGTAAGTGACATGGAGAAGGTGACTAATGAACGACTACTTGCTGTTTCTCATAA
This sequence comes from Oxyura jamaicensis, assembly GCF_011077185.1. NCBI lineage: Eukaryota > Metazoa > Chordata > Aves > Anseriformes > Anatidae > Oxyura > Oxyura jamaicensis. The sequence continues at coordinate 50,406 of NW_023303607.1, read as the reverse complement.
CAGGGTACATTCAGTGAAATAATCAGTCCTCATGTTTAAAACAACAGAAGGAAGGACTTTTTCACATTGCACCTAACATTACATAAATCTATGGAACTTGTTGCCAGAGGATGTTTTGGTGGCATAAAAGTGTTAAAACAAATTAATGGAAGAAAGGTGCATCAAATAGAATTAGACATAGCCATATGGATGCAATTTCCAGCTCATGAAGTTCCTAACCGCCAATGACCCTTTTCTGGGAGTTCCTTTCTGAGCTGGACTATTATACTAAGCAACTGCTGTTGGCCACTCTTGAAGGCAAGCGGTTAGGCTAGAGGAAAACTTGATCTGATTTCTACAGGTAGTGATGTGATGCATACTCATGTCATTATCTCTACTTAATACTTTTTATTCAGACATCTTACAAATTCAGTATAAAAGCACTGAAAATGCAAAAATCCCTGGCCATATATAATACTTTACAGGCTTTGTTTGAGGCACCAGAACAGTTTGGATGCCAGTGTTACTAGTGCTCATATAAAAACAGAAACTAACAATGCTATTGCATTAAAGAAGATGATGTGTAATATGTTATATAAATAAAAAGTAAAATGGGTATTACATTATGGAAATATATATATACATTGTCTTTTTCCCAATAAATTAAATAAAAATTCTGACATCTTAAAATATTTTTGGTGGTAGAAATTTGTGATCATTTCACAAGAGCTAGTTGCTAAAATTAACACTACTTAGGAATTTGGTATTTTCCATTGGTCACAATATATTGAGATACCACCATTCTCCCTCTTCAGAGACAAAAGAAAATAATCTTAATGTTACTCAATCATTTCATGTCTAATGTCTAATTTTAAATAAACCACTGTATTAGAGAGATGTTTTTGCTTTACAAAATATCAGCCAATGCTGATATTTTACTGGTGTTTGCTGAGCCATGATTTCCGCTTTCTCATGGCCTCAACATTCAGGTGTAAGCTACACCACAAAGATCTGCTCTTAATAAAAGACATAATTTTAACATTTAAAGTGTAAAAATGTAACATTTAACATTCATCTGCTCCAAAATAATTTGGAGGGCAGGGCAGAACCTAAAGTTATTATCAATGCAGTAATGACTAAGACAGCAAAAACATCTAAGCAAACAGCTACTTCTTGAGGGACCCAGTTCATACTTGAATGAAGATGGATTCAGAATGGCTTTTTGCTATTAGTCATACAATCTGTACAACAATCACTGCCTGAGCAGTCAGATTAGACAAGAAACTGCATGCTTTGCTTGTGGCTCATCTACCTGCTCTATACAATCAGTTGAAAAGAAGAGATCACACTCCCAGTAGTGTCATGACAGCTGGTTAGTTAGTTCTATGGATGTGTAAATGCCTCCTGAGCCTCAGCAAAGCAGTACATGAAGACTGCTGACCATGCCCTACAGCAGTGTGTACAAATATCGGGTTGTTTCTATCTGAAGCCTCTGCTGAGATTTCTGTAATCACTTACAAGCATTACAGAAAGGTTTCCTTTCCCTCCTCCCTCCTTTCTTTCCTCTTCCCAGGAAGAAAGGGCAGTTAAGAGATTAGCTGTCCTCCCACCACATGTGAAGGCATTGCAAGGAGCATCTACCCAATAAAAGTTCCTGCTCCCTCTCCTCTAGCTCCGTAGCAGCGTGAGCAGGAGGAAGAGCATGCCTGTCTCATGTACACAGAGCTTGTAGGTAGAAACAGATGGTCAGAGATGCATGTAGGCTTGGAGGAAGAGATATTATCAAATGGTGCTAGAAACAGGGGCAGGACACCACAGCAGGTAGCCTGAGCAAGAATTTATTTACTAATTAAAAACAGAAAAACGAGTGTCTATGAAGTGATAAGTTTAAAATCAATGTGTTCTGAGATATGTCTGGTGCTAGCCAATGCAGATTAACATGGGACAAGTTTGTTAAAATGCCTTTTAAACCTACAGGTAAAACAGGTAAAAATCCTGAAGATGTCTCCTCTAATGTGACATCCAGAGCTAATGTTCCTGTAAGAAAATGCATGCCAGTGTCATTGTAGATGCCTGGCTTTAGTGCCTCTCCTAATACACAGCTCTCCTCACACTCATCAACTTCATCAGTTCCTGCCTTCAGCACCCTCTCATCTGCCCATCCTGTTCAGCAACTTTCCTTTGGTAAGAGTGAAAATAATAAATAAACAAACAAACAAACAAATAAATAAATAAATAAATAAATAAATAAATAAATATGGGAGCACTATGCTCCAGGGAGGTTGCTTGCCTTTAGGTATGTTAAACAGCAAGGCTGGATAAAAATATAACATTGTTCAGTGTTTTAGACACCATGGATGTTTTAGTACAATATATTTAAATTAAGATGGAAAGTTTGCTTGTGTGAGTTTAGAGATTATTTCCTGGCTCATTTGGAGCTGATCGTGGGCTTAGAAAATATATATAAATATATAGATATATAATTCATATTCCTGGGATTGGAGTATATATATATATTCCTATAAACACATTTTTAGAATATATATTTTAAAAATCCAAAGTATTCTGTCACATTTTTCAATTTTTCAAGCTTATAACACACTTTGTCCTTGCTGTTTAGTTCTCTGGTTCTTAAGTGATATGAGTCTTTGCACGCCCTCCACCTTTGAAAACAGAACTTCAGCGGGGCATGTGAGGTAACACTGCCATCCAGAAAGAAGCTTATTTTGAGGTAAGATGAGAATTTTTGGCTGTAACTGATATCAAAATGCTAAATGCATATTCTTGAGGTCTTACTAGCATCATCACGCCAATACACTTAATTAACAAGAAGGAAGTTAATCATACATTGCAAACAATGCTTAAACATTGGGAATATTAAAAATGAACAGTAATATAAACCATCTATTTTGCACTCATATAACCTCTACCTACTGTTCAAATTGTACAGGTTTACTTTCTCCTGTTTTATCAGGATATTTGAGTGTTACATGCGTATTGGGGTTACACATACACAATTTCAGAGACCCAGGTTGCCAAAGAGCATCTCACTGAAGAGAGTGGGAGGCCCTGTGTCTGAGGCTTAAAAAAAAAAAAAAAAAAAAAAAACAATCAGCAAAAAGGCATCAATCAGCAACAAAACCCAGAGAAAGAAATGGAGGTGGCCATATCTTTAAAGGAATAACTTGAGAGTCCACTGCATATTAACCTTGCCACCTGAGAAAAGATCTTTGATCTTTATGGCTCCTGGCTTGCTGTTGTTTTCTAGAACCTCTTTCATATCTATTACCCTCCTCTTCAGTTCTCTCTTTCTAGACAATGATGATAGTCTAAGTAAACTCACTGAGAGAAAAAAAAAAAATCTTTTTATCCTCATTTCCTCTAAGAGGTACAGTGGATGGTTCAGTAGTAGAATCCAGACACAAATGCATAGATATGCTAGACCTTCACAGCTCTTCCACCCTTCTATAGCCAAACATTTTCTCTTGAGGCTCTGAGAGAAAGATTAATCCTGCCTCTATTCTGAATTACTTCTTTTTCAGGAGATAATAAGGGATAACAGGGGATAACTTTAGGATTAGAGACAGTTAAAGAGGGCTACTTACCCCTAAGACTTTCTTGACCTCCCACCATGCCATAGGAGCATTAACAGTGACTTCAGTGGTGGCACTCATCATTCAGAAGGATTCATGGCGATAATTCATGCAGGCAACACTTTACTGCAGCTAAGCCTAGACACTACTGCAAATCCTAGAATCATTCAATTTGGCTTCTCTAGAAGACAAAACTCACTAGTATTATAAATAGATTAATAAAATCATATAAATAAATAAATATAAAAATAAAATTTAAAATAGTAAATAAATAAAAGGAAAATTTTACTCCAGACTTGGAGAAGAAGAATAAGAAGACAGCCAGGGCATTCTAACTGCTTGAAAAAGTAGCAAGCCACTGTTTCCCAGGTCACCTTAAACATTTTTCCATTGCTGTTCACTCCGAAGGTTTCATAGAGAAGATAGGCATCGTCTCAGAGTGAGATTTCATGACTGCATTGCTCTAACCAGTCTAATTTCCACATACTTCATTTTTCTTTCTCACCTCCTACTCCTTGGATCATGTTTAATTTTTCTGCTTTTGTTGTAAGGCTGTCTTTCTGATTGTGCTCATAGGTTTGACCCCATATCTTCAGCAACTCAGAAATGACCGTGTTATCACCACTACTACTATTATAACAGTTGTGAACATCAACAGTAAGCTGAAGTGAATAGGCTGCAAAATCATCTATTCTGAGGAAGTTGAAAAATTGCCTCTTACACAGTCCTGTCTAATTCAGTTTTAACATCCAATTTCATATCCACAGAGAAGGACTGATAATATAACGCAAGATGTTGTTAATCAGGCTGATAACAAGAGATACTTACCCATCCTAGCAACTGTTTTTGTCAGAGAGAACTTCTTTTGGACTTAAGTGTATACTTAGCAATTTTAAGTAATCTTAACAGAAGTCCATAGCCCAAAAAATTTTATCACCAACAAAAGTGATCCTGATGATATTCAAATCAGATTCCCAAATCACATATAAAGTATATAACACAATATAGACCCATATATCATAAGGATTGCAAAGTCTGTCTGTGTCTTAGGTTTCAAGCAATTCCCAAAATCTCCAGCTCCATAAATTTAAATTAAGATGTATCAGAGGTAAGTACACTGCCATATGCCATTTGTCATATATCCTAAAATGCAACAGGTGAGATAGATTTGTGTACCTGTTTTTCTGAGGTGTTTCAGATAAGTCACTTCATCTTTCCATGCCTCAGGTTCCTCATATTAAAATAACGCTAATGGAGCTGTCTTCCTCATACACTGCTTTGATAAAGCTAATGATATTTCTCATTTGCCTTCTCTTGGGCATATACATGCTATTACAGAAGCTCTCTTCTTTGAATTTCCATATAGATCTGAATATAGCATTGATAAAATAATTTAAATCTATGTTCCTGCTTGTTTCCCAGAAAACAGATAGTTTAGAAAAGTCCTAGGCTGGCTTGCTTTTTCAGAATGGAGGTCTGTATGGACTTAGGAATGACAGATCTTCCAGGTAACTGCTGGAAAAACACATCCTTTAATCAAGAAGATAAGACTGTAGCAGAAAAGTTTAATTATGTAAGTATTCTTTTTCTTTTCTTTTTTTTTTTTTTTCTTCCCACACAGGAGACTCACTCAAGGCTATGTCTGAGAGCTGTTTCAAACTTCAATTTTAGGGTGTGTTTTTGTGGTTATCTCAGGTAGATCCAAGCCTTTTCAACAGCCCAAAGGGGCTGACCTACCAATTCTCTGCCCCTGGTTTGGCACCATTAACCCTTCCTCCTTACCATCATATGCTCTGTAGGTGTAGTATCATTAGAAGGTGCAGGTTTTAAGCCAGTTAGGAAATCTGAAAATTGTACACAGCCTCTCAAACAAGAAGAGTATACACATGTTCTTTACAGTCGAGGGTAATGTAAAATTGTATAAATACATACACTTAATTCAGACAGAAAAATTGTGAAAACATTTAAATGAAAACGTGTTAAGTTTTAACATAAACTTCTAAAACAAAACAAAACAAAAACAAAAAAAAATAAAAAAAAATCAAAGTCAAATTCTCCCCCAAAATCAAACTGTATCAAAGCAAAATAAAATAAAAACAAAGTTAAACGGAAAAATGCATATTAATAAAAACATAAAAACTTTACAAAATTTGATCAATATAATGAAACTGGAGTTATAAAGGAAATAAAAGTGGTAGAGTTAAAGAAAGCTAAATATTTTCTTTTAAAATTTCAGTTAAGATGTCCACATTAGTCTGCTCTGTAACAGTCTAATAAAGTCATAATGAATTTATAACTAAGTCAGTTCAGCATTAGCATTCCATTAGCTTTTAAAGGCACTTCAAGTTATTTTCATGTCTTTTCTCTTTATAGTAGAACTCTCGAGTTAAGGTTGTGAGCTTGAGCCTAAAAACACATAAACATTAACATCAGGCATGTTCAAAAACACCTACAACATAGGTTGATCCTCACAAGTGTCTGCTGGCCTGATCAGGTGATGAGCAGAAGGAAATATTTTGTGCTCCACAGGAAAAGTGTTATTGTTCTGGAGTTGTGGTTTGCCTTACTTAAATGCTCTATGAAAAGAAAATATAGGAAGATCATTAGCTGCCACCTCATTTTTCAGAGTCCTTTAACACTCCCAACAAGTAACCTCATCAATTGGCCTGAAGGTAAGGAGCTGGTGAGCAACTCTCCTTGAGAAAGGCTTTTTGCCGGCCTCCATACTGAAGCAAGTGCTGGCAATGGATTTATGCCAGCAGGAATTTCTTATCTGCAATTCAGTTATCTCTTCATCAATGGTGACTCTCTCCTCCTTCATCTGTGACACAAACAAGCTAAAAAAGATTCATATAGCCTTTTCTTTTGTAGTCATATCACACTGTAGGATAATACTGATTCTTCAATCCAACTGTAGGGAGAACAGGCTCATGGATAACTTCAGGATGTATTAATTTGATTTTCACACAATTTGCAAATGACTGGTTATGTTAATCAGTCTTTTTCAATTGAGAGCACTAACATAGAGATGCAGTTAACAATCACAGAGTATTGTCAGAAATTTTGTCAAATGAAATTTTTTATCTTGTTTTGCCATCCAGATGAGACACAAACTTTTGTACTTGTAACCATCTGAAATTTCTGTTGAAATGCACTGGTGCAGAGCAAAATCACGTTACTGTTGTTTCCGCTTTTATATATATCTTACAACACTAACTTACAACTTTCAACTTTTTTTGAGCATCTCCCTTTCAGTCTCAGAAAGTCTACCCCACCATGTTATTGTTATCAAAATATCCAAGGTTCAAAAATACCAACGTTTTATCAGAATAAGAGAATATCTCTAGCTTTTCCATTACAAAGGTATTTCTTATTACTTCATAATCTAACTTTTGTTATTTCCTGTTCCTTTTTTCTAAGTTAAGTGGTTTTTGTTTTTTGTTTTTCTCCTGTACCATGGAAAATGTTAAAAAAATGGTTCTCCAAAGTCTTTGGGTATGAAAATAAATTCTATTTCTTGGCAGGAGGTAGAGAAGTCTTCCTGACCGTGGAGAAAGGTGCAGAGTGGGTGATGAAATGGTGAGAACAGTGACTGACCCTTGACTGGGGTACTAGGTCATTACTGGTCTGGGGCAAGGACCCCCTGACTCACAGCAGAAGGACATGCATAACTCATATTGAAGACTGTGCCAGGAGGTGTTCAGGAACAATTTTTTTTTTCCTGTGGGGTGATCAGAAAGTCGATTCCAATGTGTGTATGCATCTATGTGATAGAAGGCTGTATCAAATATAGATGAAGTGAGTTTAAATTTAGCTGTAGGCTTGGGCTGATGTTGTAGCCATCATGTTTAAGTGCTTACACCTCATTTTCAAAAGTGTCTCAAGAACAGTCTTAAAAGTAATGAGATCACCACAGTAGGAAAAATATTCTTTCTAAAGCATTTGAACATGTTAGCTGCCTTGTGCAAATGGTCAGTAGAAACTGGGCCCATTTGCAATATCAACAGGCTGAATTTTTAGACACCAAAACATGTTTGAAAATCTTTCTGTGAAAAGTGAAATTTTAACTTAGTACATTATATGCAGGTTGTATTCTGAATTATGCAGTTCAGTTTACACATTGATCCCAGGCCCTTCCCTCTGCTGTTCTGTAAGGTGCTGAGAGGCGTGAGATGAAGAAAAAAAAAAATCTTCATAGAAAATATAATGGAGAGAAAGCCTCCCAGAGCACAATATGTTTGTTAGGTGGATGCCACCAATTCTGTCATATCAACCCCAATGTTCACAAAGGATAATGGTCAATGGTTTAGGAATTCTTCAAGCTAGATCAAATAATTGTACCTTTTTTTGGTCATTTTGCTTGGACTAAACCATTATTGGTAATTGTTAATATGCAAATAATCATTTTCAAATTTAGACCTTTTGTTTTGAAAACCCATTTGAAATTTCATGCAACAAGTTTTCCCATTGAACAATTGTTCTTATTTATCCTCTCTGTTAAGTCCATGTGCACTGCACTTCATAATAAGATATGTCACAGAGAGATACAGCGTAATAGCCGGTGGGGGTGGTGGGTTGTTTTCACTGTTGCTGGGACTACTGCTATTGTTTGAGGAATTTTATCGTCTTTCATATATCAAATTATTATTTTTTTGGTAATAAAAATATTGACACAGCCAACATAAGATACTTTTGTCTGTAAAAGAATATGCATATTTTACATTTGCAAGAAACAACTTCTATTCAGTGGTCAAAATGGAAATACAGAACTAGCAGGAGTATTTTTGAGTAATAAACACTTTCAGCCTTTCTTGTTTTCTGAAGTTTTCTTACTAAGTCTCCTATATAATTTTCACATGCTGTGATATGTTGATAATCTAAATAAAGTATTTTTATTTATATTCTTTCAAGGATACACAAAAAATAGTCTACTGATCCTTATCTCCAATGATCTGTAGAGAAGTTTGAGAAGACTACTTGTTTCGAAGCTGTTTGTCCTTCTCCTATGTATTTCCCCTCTATAAAAATATAGACCTAACTCTGAACTGCCAGAACATTGGCTCACTTCACCTACCAATGCAATAGTAACACAAATGTTTTTCATGTTATTGCATTAATGATGATATCATTGGGGTATGAAATATTAAAAACATATAGAAAACAATGGTAAGAATTCTGCTAAATGAACTAAAACTCTGAACCAAACAGATGAAAAGCACAGAAAGGAAAATGTTTTTTAAATGACATATTTTGGAATATGTACCTCAGCACAAGTTCTGAAATAAGCTATTTTTTTCCATAAGGAATATGCCCATTCTACATGTGCAGCAATTAACTTTTCATTTTGTCTTTATCCAAAAGCAAATTTCAGATTGTTGAGAATTTCCCAGAAAAGGGAAAACTCCAGGTGGTATCTGTTTAACATTTCCTGTCCCGGTTCCCCCACCAACTCACTGCCAGGCACATTGTGCTCAGTGGCAAAGGCTGAGTGGCAGCCGGGTGGTAGGTGTGTGATAGGCTTTGGCAGCCCCAGCCAGCTGCAAGGCTGCAAGGCACCCGTGCAAAGAGGCATGTAGGCATGGCATATTCCCAGCAGAAGCATGGGGCTTCATCCTGGTAGTAGCTGCACAGCCACAGAAGTGCTGAGACCTCTTTTCCCAGCTTGAGATTAGTCCTGGGACATGCCCAGCACCTTGGTGGGTTCAAGGAGCAAGAAAATGCCAGTTTTATTGCACTTTTGGGGGATAGAGCTTGCACCCTCCTCACAGGTCCACCAGCACAGCGGATGCCCACTTTTATCTTTCCCATCATGGGGCAGTTCCCAGAGATGCAAAGAAGCACTTACAAAGCTTCCAGTGCAGAGCAAAGGGGTACACTGATGAGCAAAGATTTCTCTATCCCACACATATTTGTTCTTGTGCCACCAAAAGGAGGATAGAAATGAGCTGTGCAGCACATCCTCCCTTTTCACTCCACTGCCTGTCAGTTTGAGCAGCTCTCCAGTTTCTCTGGAGGCATGTGTACATCTCCACGCCAGCTGTGTCAGAAAGAGCACAACCCATAGGAAGGGAGAGGTATGGCAAGAGAAGACTTAGCAAGTAGTGAAAGCAGAGTCTCCTTTCTCTGCTTCTGAATACTCTTGTGGGCCAATGAAGAAAACTCTTTTTTTTTTTTTTCCTCAAATTAGTAAGTTACTTTTTTAATGGCAACCTGTTCTGTTCTGAGTACTGCATTTCCGTTGACAATGTGAATAGAGCTGACTGCTCATCTAACAGTAAACAAATGGACGTGTTTTTTAACTCAGACTAATAATATCTTCAAGTCCATGATCTTCACAGCAATATTCATGAAGTTCCTCTAACATACTTCGTGTAAAAAGAAAACTGGCAACTGCATTCAAAGCAATGATAAGTTACCATTTTAATGATTCTTTATGTTGTGAGTAATTTATAAATCACTCAGTATCTTCCGAGCAAAGCTTGCCTTCTGTTTTTAAAACGTACCCTTTTGTATCCAACAAAGGGTTTCAGTGCAATAAGCATTAAGGTGTGTCTCCTTGCTTTTACCTGCAAGCAATAATGATGTTGTCAAGCGTTTCAGGTGAGACCAGCCCAGGATTTTGGGGTGGGGAAAGACACTCTGTTATACAGCATCTTCAGTTCTTCCCTCAGAGGGAGGCAGAGACACCTTGAAAGGCTGAGTATAAGGACATCTACCGAGTGTCTTTTTACATAGACATCAGAGTTGGGGGGGGGGAGGGAAAAGGAACAGACCTGTAACCATAACTCAGTTGGACTTGTATCCGAGAAGTCAGATGCAATGGATTGGCTCCCTCACCGAACAGCTGCTTTTTTGTTCCTTTTATTGGTAAGTCAAATTTTAAAACAATATTTGTAAACTTTATGATTATGCCAGTTGAATCTCCTCAGCAGACCATTACTTTTCAAAGTGTAAAATAACCTGACCTTCCTACCCCCCGGAGAAAAAATAATAATAATAATAATAATAAATGTGCATTTAACGCAAAGAAATAAAGCAGTGATTGTTTCAAACTCAGTTTCTGAAGATTCTATACAAGTAGCTTAGCTTTTCATTAAATGCTGGCAAACATTTCTTCTGATTATGACTTTGCAGTCTTTTGATGCTTAATATATGACTTTCTGTTTAATGCATGAATTTTCAGATTAATATTGTTTATGGGGACAGTTTAAGGAGTTTCTTTTATTAATAAAAATCTTATATATTTTTTAAAAGCCCCCAAAAACTGACTGGATACTATTTGCTTCTATGTCTTTCTTTTCCTGATTCATTGAGGGAAGATGGAGAGCAAATATTATTTTGTGAACTGATTAGCTTCAGAGCTGAATGAGTTTTATGGCTACATTCAAGGAAAAAAAAAAAAAAAATAGTGAAGATTGTAGCTGAGCAAAAATCAAGACTTGGCCCATGATTTCACATTACAAAGAATTCCTACCTTGTATTGTACATTTGTGTCAGAGCAGCCATGTGCTCAGCGAGTGAATGCGTGATGAAAGTTTTGCTCTTTGGGTTTGTTTTTCTTACTGTAAAAGGAAAGTCGTGGGTATGGTCAAGTGGAATTGTTGTACAGTGTGTTCATCAAGGCACAGAAATTACTGAGAAAGGACTTAAAAGAATTACGGATGCCCTTCTACTCTTGCATTGTGATTTTCACATGGATTTTTTTTACTCATCTGTGCTGCTCTTTTAAAATTATGTAGAGGTTTAAGGTCCTGAAGATTGATAAAGTTAGAATTTAGAGTATAGTTGTATCCTTTAGTGTATTTCACTTTACACAATGTATTAGTAAGTGCAAATGTTTGTTAACTCCTTATTATTGACACCTCTGGAAATGCGGTAGTCAGGGAAGAAGGGTTTGTTGTTATAGCATCTGAAATCCCAAGGCTTAAACAGTCACAGTTTGGCAATCAGTAAAGTAGAACTAAGCAGCACAGGGCAGCTGCCAAGCAAACAATGTCAAAACTTGGCAAAAGCAAGTTATAGTTCGGATGAGTTTCTGCTTGTTTAATGCAGCATGCAGATCTGTGAGATTGGCCTGTTGCGCATGATGTTAACAGTGCTGGATTTTTATATAACATTACTGACTATTTGTTTTATTCTGTTACTTGCTGATGCATAGTCCTGATGTGTCGAAGTTCTTTTTTTTTTTTTTTTTTTTAATGGAAAAAGTTTGCTGTACTGTATTTAAACTCTGTCTGTTCAAAAAGACTTTTACTGCTTTGTCTTCTTTTGTCAACTCTGGAGCAATTTTCATTCTTTCACTATGTTGTCATTATGATTGTGACTGAACCAGGGCATGTCAAAATAAAAAAGGAGTGACTATGAAAACTGCCACTACATTTTGATGAGTTCCAAATATCTGAACTTTTACTACCCAGAGGAAACAACTGTTGTTCTTGTTGTGTGCTTTCCTGCACAGCAGCATTTATGGTGGCCTGTACAGCCTGACTTTCAGTACTGTACAGAAAGCTGATGGACAAACTGTAGAGAATAACTACACTATAAGTTATGTATATGATTTTAGTGCATTCTCAGAAAGACTCTTGGCTTTCAGCTTGCTTAATCTTTCATGGAAATCACCTGTCTCAATAGTGTGTTTGCTTAGTATATTGTTAATAAGTTGTATCAAATAAAATGGCTGTGGAATTACACATATTTTAGCATGCTAGCACACTTTCAGAAAAATAAAACTTACGAGCTCTGAAACTAATAATTTTCCATATGCATTTCACCATTGGTGGGACTGATTCTGCAACCCTTGCTCATGTGACTTCAAAGGTGTTATTCTCATGAGTAAGGGAGTTCTGCTTGTGGTACTTGCACAGACACGTTTTATGGAAATAACCTGTCTGATCAGGTATGACTCTCCTCCTGCCAGCCATCAGGTGACTGTTAATAATTTTAAATTCACCACATCTCTCATATGCACTTTTGTCTGGCTACATTTTCCCATGTGTTATCTATTTTTTTTCCAGTTGTTAGGCTCTGGTTACACCTCCTACACATAACTTGGTTGCATATAAAAATATTAAGGGACCAAATAATCTACTTGCACTTGCATACCAAATATCTGCAAGGATGTAGCCAGAAAACTGCAGGCCCTTCTGCAGAAGAAAAAAATATTATAGAAATAGAAAGTAAAGCAGTTCTGCACCAGGAATTACTATGCAAGATGAGCTTCTTACGTTTGCAGTTACATTCCTGAGTAAAAACGGCCCCTAAGCAGATGTGTATTTGCAGCTGTAGCATTCTAAGCTGTATTAAAACCCAGGTTTTGTTGAGGATATTTATTGAGGAGAGCACAATTAGAGCATGTCCAATTTGAACAACTAAAATTTGAATGATAATGGCTTACACCTTGTATTGAAATTACTTTTCTATTAATTTTTCTAACGGTTAAGCTCAGATAATGTATGGAAATTCATTATTTCTGTATGACTTGTCATCTGTTACATTTCTCAGTAGAAAAAAAAAAAATATATATTCCCAAACTGGTTAGTTCTTTGAGTAAACATATTTTAAAATAAATACAACTTTAGAATTTATTCTTCTGACTGACATGAACATTATTATATTTCTGTTGAAATAGTAGTGGCTCCTCCATCCCATGTGCAATACAAAATACTGACTTCACTTCCTAAAAAAAGGAAGCAACAGAAACGCCAAACTTTTGCAGAGTTACAAAGACGGTTGACAGAAAAATGAAAAATTACCCTGAAAAAATTCCCCTTAAAAGTGAAAGCACATTCATTAGTTACCTGCAAAAACAGAAAGTACATACAAAAACTTATCCTTGTTTTGATTTAAAAGTGATCAAACTGCTTTTTTAAAAAATATGAGTTTGTGTCTTATATTTCAGGTGTGCTTCTTATTATTTAATGCACTGATTTATCTTTTTCTCAAAGAGGTGCAGAAAGCATAAAGAGAAGGGTTAATTATTTCAACCTTTTGCTAGACAGAGCTTGGCCGAGTAAGACGTAAAAGTCCTGAAACGCTGACACAACCAGAGCTACCATGGCACCCTGATGATTCATAATATATGTGAGTTCTCAGCACTCCTCCCATCATGGCCAATAACAATACCGCTGTTGACTTCAAAGAGTGAGAAGCAGATCCAATATGAATAATGCTGGGAAGATGTTACAGGCGTGTTCAGTCATTTAGATATGAGTAGGTGGAGGAGGGAGGATTCCATAATTGCGTATAATATTGCTTGGCAGTCAATTAATGATTAGTTAATTTTTGGTTGCAAATTGCTTTGAAGGTGCAAAGAACCATGCACATCCTATGGGCCTAATTCTCTTCCCAGTTACATCAGAATAAATCCAGCATAAATGCAGTGTGATTCTAAGGCATCATTTTATACACAAGGTTCATTGCAATGAAATACAAGCTTTCTTCAGACAGGCTACTGTGAGAATGACAATAAATATGTTTTCTGCTTACATCTCTCTTAGTGCACACAAGAAACAGATTGTGCAACTAGCTTCTAGCTTCTCAGCAGAGTTTCCATTTTTTCAGGGTCTCTCAGAGACAAACAGGACAGGAAATAGTGGTTTCATTCTGATCAGCTTGCCTGCCCCAAGATCCTTAAGATGCATCTCACATGTTTCAGTGCTTTCTATTGCTTTAATTATCATTAAGCACTGAATCTATGGAAAGTATTGCATGCAGGCATTCAGATACTAGTTTAGAAAGGAAACTTGTTCATTACCTACAAGAATACCAAAGTTAGCTGCTAGCAGACAGATGATAAAATGTACTTTTCCACTCAAAATAGCACTAGATAAACAGACAGATAGATAAACATCACACTGATGTTAAAAATAGACAGCTGGGGACTGGGGGGAGCCTTCTAACTGTTGATATTATTGGAGAACTAGAAAATATTAGGAAGGCAGAGGACTTTCCATCCCTGTGTCATGTTGGATAAATGTCACTTCAAAATTGTCTAGGTTTATCTGGTGAATGAGACAACGTCCTGTGGTGTATGCCTGCCCTCCTTCCTATAATACAGTAGTAACTGAGAAAGACTTGTTGAATGCAGACCTCAAGTTCATTAGATCAGCATTTTCAAGAAGCATCACAAACTGTACTAAGGACTTTGGATTCAAAACCATCAAGATTTCTTTAAAGAGCTTCCATTAGCAGCATGTAGCAGCAGGGTCCTTTGTCAGTAGGGGACAAATGTGAAAATATTGGGCCTTAATTTACAATTCTCAACATCACTGATGAACAAATTCTTGGCATTCCCATTATCAGTGCTCCAATGGATGAAACTTCAGTATAAAAAGGATATTTTCATTGCCTGGAAGCAGAACTCCCTGTAGACTGAAATCAAGTTTTTTTAATGAATATTTATGTCCTTAAAGAACAGAATTATCCACAAGTTTTTCTTTACAGAGATGCCCAACACAGTTTTTCAGTTAGCCTTGTTAAACACAAGAGTGACATGACCAGATGTGATATGTTAGTTTCATTGTTAAATGATAAAATAGGACATAGGATGCAGTCAGCAGACGAGATTCACTGGTATTGCATTAGGAGGTGTATAGCCATACTTTTCTGGGTCAAGACAATTCTTTGCTTGCATGCCAGAAGAGATTTCAGCCTAAGGGTGGAGAAGATTTCACTGTACTTGCCAAAGGAATCTCTGTTGTGCAGGTGGGATCAACTGATAAGAAAAGTTGAATCAGTGCCATTTCTGGTGGACTTCTTCAGTCAGTCTCTCTGGTGAGGCTGTAATCTGCACCTTCTACTCTGCCATGTTTTCCCAAGCCACAAGGGGTTTTATAAAAGCACAGGGTTTAAGTTCTACTGAGGTGAAACCACTCCACAGTTTAAATGAGTCTGATATTACAGATTGCCTTCTCTGAGATGAGTAATGACTCATATGAATCCCATTCTGCAGCCAAAGATTTAAACAGTCACCAAGACATAAACTCAGATTAAAAGCTGCACTGATGTTTTGAAAAAAATATAAACATATTTGTTTCCTTTCCAAAGACCTAATGCAACTTTGTAGTGATTTTCCTGCAAAGAACTTTTCTTAACAATTTGTGTCAATAACTTGCTCAAAGAAACAAACAGAAAAACAAACAAACAAAAACTTCAGTATTTATTTCAATATAGTTACTGAAGTACTAACTGTATGAATAAGTACTTCATATTACTTATGAATTGTCCCTTAAATTTAAATGTAATATATATAAAAAAGAGGTAGATCCACAGCCCAGACACCCTCCTTCACAGACATTAGAGCAGCTTTTACATGAGATTTCAATGAGTGTTCTTGGGAAGATCAGTTCATTAGAGACATTGTTTAAATGAAGGTGAAATTGCTGTTCATTTATCTTTTGCACGTTAGAGATTGTTTTAACATGAAATAAGTGGAAAAAAAAAATAATCTGCACTCATCTTCTGGCCTTGATAAAACAACAACACAGTACATTTAAAGTGTGGAAAGTCCCATGAGGTAAAGATACAAATAGAAATGTCATCTCACATTATATGCATGCAATATGTGTCATAAAATCCACTAGACAAAAGACGTCAGACCAAGAAACAAAACAAAACAAAAAAAAAACTTGAAATGTACTGGGAAATTACAAAAACATGGAAAATTGAAAACTACAACCATTCATCATATTTGGTGAGAAAAGACAAACTCTGCATCGCTTTGTGAGTCACCTAGATATTTTGTTTTCTCTCAATTATGAATGAAGCCAGGATCCAATCATACAGATCCCATGTTCTTCGACCTTTATATCTGAAGAGAGCAAAGGTAGATCCTAAATCAAAAGTAGTGCTCTGAAGAGGTACATTGACCAAGTGAGCTTTATTGTCACAATTTATTTAGGAAGATTAATTAAACCGTGCTTGCTTTTAAATTGCGCTAATCAAGAAATTGATGAATCTCTATGATTTTAAAGCAATTACTCATTGCATCTGATTCTGTAAACTATATTTACTCAAGTTTTTAGTTGCATAATTAGACTTCAAATTAAAACTCACTGAACTCCAGGAAAATCTGCCTGTTTGCAGTTGGTTTTCTATTATACCTGGAATCTCTTTAACCTCAGTGGGATGTTTGAAGAAAATTTTTTGTTCCTTTTTGTTAAACTGTATATTGAAGTATTACAGGTCTACTGTGGACTCTGTAAATAAGATAAAACAACGACAATAACAAAGAATAAAATACACATTATTTAGAACAAATCTTTCAAACCTTTATTTCTTCAGCTGACAAGGTACAATGTAAAAATCTGTGTGAAAGTTGCATTTTGATATAGGTATAACTTGTATGGCACATCACTTCAAACTGAAAGTGCCTTGAAAGGCAGAAATAATTTTAAAAGCATTAACCTTCAAAAATAAAAGTTATATATACAGGAGAAAAAAAAATACAATATAAAAAATGCAATATAATTTATAGAAATTCTTCAGCTACAATCTAGATATGTTATTACAATAGACTTCAGAAAACATACTGCTCCTACTCTGCAATTTAGCAATATATAGTAGCTAAGTTTTGGTTATTTATGTCCTGTGTCTTTATACTCTGATCATCTTATCATTCTTACAGGTATTCTTGGATTTCAGCACAGGATTTCATGTAGAGGTAATATATATTTCTTTAAAAATTAATTTTCTGATAAAATGTAATGTAACCAATGTAAAAATGACATGGAAAATACTAAAGTAAGATATTTCTGAACTTGAAGATTGAAAACATATTTACGTATTAAACAGTTACAGGTAGTTAAAACCTGCTCATCCTCTCAGAAGTTCTCCTGAACCTATATGAATATCTAGAAATAATTTTGAAGTACACATGTACAGTGTTAGAGTTTGGGACCTGCAGATGTATTAAAAAAAAACATGTTCTATAAATATCTCTTTTCTCCTCCCTATTGTGGGAAATTCTTTATGTCTGAATTAATTTTAAATGTATTGAGGTTGGTGGTCGTATGTTAATGGTACTCTATGTCAAAGGTAAAAGAATGGAGTGAAAACGGAACAGCAAGATGGAAAACCTTCAGAAGACAAAAACGTGAATGGATAAAATTTGCTGCAGCTTGTAGAGAAGGAGAAGATAATTCTAAGAGGAATCCAATTGCCAGAGTAAGTAGAAAGTACAGTAGAATTGTTCACTGACAAGGAAGCTTTTTCTAAAGACAGATAAAAACGGAGAAATTTAAGAGCACGTTTGCTCATACTAGCCAAGGCAAGGAATGTAGAATAAAAGAAAAATGATACAGTATTTCCAGCACTGCTGACAGTCTCATATGTGAAACCACAAAGCTTCTGAGGAGTGATTAAAGGCTTCCTAGAACATTGCAATCAGGCCCCTTCCTGGAGAGCTCCATCCATAGTCTCTTTTATGTAGTGTCTGTACTAGATTGAGATATTTTTCTTTTCTCTCTTACTTTGAGAAATCCCTGAACAAGCACAAGTTAAGGATGATGCCTGACTGCTGTGGACAACAGAGCAAAGAGTTTGAGCATCGCAATACATGAAAGACATAAAACTATTAGAGCATGTCCAAAGGAGGGCTATGAAGATGGTAAAGGGTCTGGAGGGGAAGATGTACAAGTGGCCAAGGTCCCTTGTTTTTCTCAGCCCAGCACAGAGCAGGCTGAGGGGAGGCTTCATGGCAGCCTGCAGCTTCCTTACAAGGGGAGTGGAAGGGCAGGCGCTGAGCTCTTCTCTCTGGGGACAGTGACAGGGCCCGAGGGAGCGGCATGGAGCTGGGACAGGGGAGGTCAGGCTGGGTGTTAGGGAAAGGTTCTGCACCCAGAGGGTGGTCAGGCACTGGAACAGGCTCCCCAGGGCAGTGGTCATGGTACCAAGCTTGCTGGGGTTCAAGAAGTGTTTGGACAATGCTCTCAGACACTTGGTCTGATTTTGGGTAGTCCTGTGTGGAGCCAGGAGTTGGACTCAATGATCTTTGTGGGTCCCTTCCACCTCAGGATATTCTGTCATTCTGTGATTCTTCTTCTCCCCCTGTCCATACCCCTTCCAAGGTCCAGCCACAGCATAATACACCTGGAAGTTTCTCTCCCTTAACATCCTCACTTCACCACCAGAAGACTTAAAGGAAAGAGAAAAGCTGTCCAGTACTTAAGGGCAGACATAGCTATAGGCTGCCTGTTTTGTAGAAGAGCCTTCAATTTGTTCTATAAATAGAATCTTGTGAAATGTGGTTAGTAGGAAAAATAAACTTACACAGATTTTTTTAAGGAGACAAATTATAGAAAAAGAAAACACTGCAGATGTTCTCAGTAAACTGGTATAAATCATATTATGTAATAATATTATGTATTATTGTAGATTCGATCAGATTGTGAAGAAAACAATCCAATAACATACAGCATCTCTGGAGTTGGAATTGATCGTGCCCCATATGGAATATTTGTTATTAACCCAAGAACAGGCGACATTAATATAACAGCAATAGTGGATAGGGAAGTGACCCCAGTATTTGTTGTAAGTATTCCCATTTTATTTTTCCTTTAAAATTTTGAACGCAGGGTGGTGCAGGGGGAGCACAAGCAGAAAAATGTTCTAATTCATTTGTTTCAGATTGTAGCTTTGCTTCCTTCAATTCTGGTTTTAAAATGAGTAAATCTCTTTATCTAGATACGCTGCTTTGCTAAACACTCAGTGACGGGTATAGATTTGGAACCACCTCTTGAACTTCGAGTCAGAGTTCTGGATATAAATGATAATCCTCCTATATTTGCACAATCTGTATTTACAGGAGCTGTTGAAGAATGCAGTATGGACAGTAAGTAACTCTGTTATTGCCTATCATAGTAAAGTTAGTGAAGATCCCATAGTACAGTTAATATAAACCTGGGGTGTTCATTCAACTCTTTTTTTTAGGCAGTGACATACTTCTCCCAAGGCTACTGCAGAGGAAGGAGCAGGAGATGCTTCTCAGAGTGTTATTGGAGTAGGGCCCAAGATCATTGCTTAAAATTAAACAGCAATGCTTCCCCCTTCCTCCCACACACCAGTGCTGAATATTCTAGTTCCTAACTGTACCATCATGAAATTCCTTTAGATGTGACAACTTAAAATAAATTGGTCCATTTCTTCTCATTAAATAATAATAATAACATTACAACTACGTTTATTTCCTGTGAAGGTATATAAATTACTTTTTTTTTAGTCTAAAGAGTATTGAAGTTGCAGTGGAATATTACTAAACAAGCCCTTTCTTAAACACCTTAAATGGTTCATTTTACTAAAAGCATTGCAAGAATCATTAAACATGAGAATAACGCTGACTGTGTTACACTCATGTCCTACCTTCTAGAAATTCTCATTTAAAACTGTGGAGATATCTTCTGTGAATATCTTCAGGCTCATAATTTACAATTTTTACATATTCCCTATGATGACTTAAAGAAGTTCAGTGGAAATCTACCTCGCTCCATCTGACCTTACTTTGTAATGCATTTTACAGTCATTCACATTCAGTCATAATCAGTACAAGGAAATTAAACTTCCATTTTCTTCATAAATGTCAACAAACAGCTCTCTGTCATTTTTATACACCGGGTATTTCTGATTTCAGAACAGTTTTTTCTGATTTTTTTTTTTATTATTTTTATTCTTAGACACACTGGTGATGAAAATAATTGCATCAGATGCAGATGAACCTAATAACTTGAATTCTAAAATTGCCTTCAAGATAGAGAGTCAGGAACCTTCAGGCCCACCAATGTTTGTTATGAAAAAGGCTACTGGAGAACTCCATCTGGCAAATTATCTTGACAGAGAGGTAATGTTTCCAAAGTCATATAACATGATGTCATGGTGTGTGTATGTTATGGGAGTGGAAAAAAAAAAAAAAAAAAAAAAAAAAGAGAGAGAGAAAGAAGGTGTGTTTTCTTTGTTTTTTAAAATGGGTAAATGCATTTCTTTATATATGTTAAAATAAAATATCTAAGGCAAATTCCCATATTAGGAAACAGTAGCATGACATAAGTATTTTTAGTTTATAAGATGTGCAGGTGCTTGTAACACGGTCATTTCTCTTTCTGTGACAGCAACATAGTAGCTACACTCTGGTTGTGAAGGCATCAGATAGAGATGGAGCTGGAGATGGAATTTCATCCCTTTGTAGCTGTCATGTGAAAGTTATTGATGTCAATGACAACTTCCCAACTCTGGCTCAAAGCTCTGTAAGTGTTTAATATCAAAAGCAACATTATTGTTAGAAAGTACAAATCCATTTCTGCTAAGCTGCCTCTGCAAAAATTTGAGGTGATGCAGCTCTTCAGATCTGCAACCAAAATCACAATTTACACAGAACACTTTTTTTTTTTTTTTTTTTAACTATTAAAGTTAATATTAACTGAGGGAAGAACATTTTTCAAATAATTCTCTTCGGTCAACTGTATCTCCATCACATTATATACATTAGTGTTTGCTAATAGGTATTTATCTGTCATTACAGTTTTCAGCAGCTATTTCAGAAAATTCACTCAGTTCAGAACTGTTACGAATACAAGCTCTGGATGCGGATGAAGAGTTTACTGACAATTGGTTAGCGGAGTTTTTCTTTATATCTGGTAATGAAGATAATTGCTTTGAAATTGTTACAGATCCAGCTACAAATCAAGGAATCCTTAGAGTAATTAAGGTATGGATAAATAATATGATTCAGCTGTTGAAATAATCATCTTAAAATAATTTTAATTGTTAAACATATATATATATCACTAACAACAATGACACTCAACCATTTAAAAAAATATATTTAAATAAGATTAAAGTCCAGGAAGTTTTATTTATTTTCTGATTTTCCATGTTTTATCTTTTAGGAACTGAATTATGAACATATCCGAACTCACTCACTGAGTATCGGTGTCAGGAACAGAGCTGAATTCCACCACTCTGTTATGTCTCAGTACCAAGTCATCGGAACACCCCTCATAGTAGAAGTAAAAAATGTGATTGAACCTCCAAGGTTTAATCCATCTTCAATTATCTTTTTTGTATCACAAAGAACGAGGGTAAACTATGTTGTGGGAACATACACAGCTATTGATGAGGACACAGGGACTACTGCAACCAATGTTGTGTAAGCATCTGCTTAACCTCCTGGATGGAATAATTCTTTTAATTGAGATTTCAATGAGATTAGGAATAGGTATTCCCTATTCCAGCCAAAGAAGTAGAAAAGGGGCTTGCAAAGGGGCTTGTAAAATAACAGGAAAAAAAATGAATAACAATAATAATAGCAATAGAATAATAGAATACTTAGAAATAGAAATAGAATTCTTATGCTATGGTTGCTTTTGTTTCCTGACCTACTTTCTGTTGGCCTTGTGCACAATGCAAACAAGATATCATTCTTCTCTCAATCTGTAATTTAAATAAATCAAAACAGATTTTTTATAAACCAGCTTAAGAACACAGAATCTGCCTGTATCTTTAAAAAAGCAACAGAGCAACAGAAAACCTCAATAATGGGCAATATTATACAATCAGAAGAGAAGAGGTCACTAACAGGTCATTCTATAGTTTTTTTTTAAAAAAGTGGTTTGACATTTATTTCTGATGAAATTAATGAAAATTAATTAATAAGAATAATTTGTTTTATTAACAGATGTAGAAATAAATGCAACCAATTTAACAAGGTTTGAAAAGCTGTCATAAAACAGACAAAAATATTAGCAAATGCAACCACATGCAACCACAGTATGTTGTAGGAAGAGTTGTGGATTTAACTACTGGTGTTATCAAAGGTTCTGTTAAAGGTTTACAGGGACCAGACAGATTTTATTTACTTTCAGACTATGATAGCACTTTCAAAATATAATGAACTTTATGCATTTCCTTTGCTGACAATTATTTTTAATGGTGTATATCTTTTGACATCTACAAGAATTTTGTTTGAAAAGGCTAAAATGCAATGGTGTCTAGCATAATCTAACGAAACAAATATTCCAAAGTGACAAACATTATTTGCAAAATGAATATATAGCAGACCAGTATACCATATGGAGTCCACAATAATTGGAATAATTTATTCTACCCACATAACTAGGTCTGCATTTGTACTGTTTTGTATTCAACATAATTCTGAATATTTTTCTTTAAACAAATACAGATATAGTATAGGACGTGATCCAGGTGCCTGGTTCAGAATCAATCAAAACACTGGTGAAATCACACTGAACAAAGTTATTGACTGGGAATCCTCCTATGTATCCCATGGGCAGTACAGAGCAGAGGTTCTGGCTATTACTAGAGGTAAGAAAACAGATTCGGTTTTCTGAAATAAAATACTCTTTGTACAATTTATATTTTCTGTTCCATTTTTTCCCACCTGAACCATGTTATTTATAGTATCAATATTGCATCCTGATTACAAATATATTCTTTTTACAGGGATTCCCCAATATACTGCTACTGGCACCATTGTGCTTACAATGCAAGGAGTCAATGACAATTGCCCAACTATTAATACAGCATTAAGGAAAGTATGTATGCATTCCCCATCAGTGGTCATCACAGCAAAGAGCGTGAATGGTGATCTATACGGGCTCCCCTTTACGTTCAGCATACATGGTGAACCTCAAACTACATGGATTATCAGATCAATAAATGGTAAATTAAACTATATTTTATAACGGAATAAATCATAGTAATTACCTCCTGTCTAACATTACAGAGTAGGATGCATTTTCATAACAATACAGAACAGTAATTAAAATCCGTTCTTCTCACTTAAATACGATTTTTATATTCATTTGAATCCAAAGAGTTGCTCTCTATATATATGTTAGCACTGAATTAGGATTATTATATGCATTTTACCTAGTTATCATCTTTTAAAGGAAACTAAACATATGTTGATAAAAATAGAGCAGCAAAACTGTATGTGTTATAACTACAATAAGCAGATTTATTGTTCTAAACCTAATGAAGTAATTCAAAAGAAAGTTGATTTTTTTTTATTTCTATATTATTTCATTCTATTAATTATTTTTATTCTAAGTATATGACAAAGCTCTTATATTTATATGAGAGCAAAAGTTCTTAGTAAATTTTATTTTATGAGAGCCTTATGCAAATGGTAAAGATTACAGCTTTTGCAATATATGGTACAAATTCTGCTTGCTTTTTGATTAATCAATCTCATACATTTCTAAATGATGTAATTTGCATAATTTACTGTATGTATAGAAGACTTTATTAAACAGTAAATATCAGATTTGCAAGTACCTTTGTAACTCCCATTTGTCCTAAACAGATGCAAATTCATAATTTTAAATATTTTAAAATAATTGAAATACCTTTTGGAAAAAAAAAAAAAAAAAAAAAAAAAAAAAACTAGCATGTAAATTTCTAGTGAGAGAAAAGAAAATGTGTAAAGCTTGCAAATTATATGTTAACAATTCTGGGAATAAAAATGAGGAAAACCAGCAGTAGATATAAAAAAAATTGCATTTGCCCCTTTTATATTTCTCAAGTTAAAAAGTGATTTCTCAAGATAAATAGTGATAAAAAGCCAAATGCAAATAAATAAATAAAAGTAAAAACCAAACAAACAAATAAAAAACACCAGCACAGATCATGCTTCATCTTTGAATAAGTACTATAGACGCATAAGTAACTGAAGTTCTAATGCAAACACTTAGTCTGTACTATTAACATTATTCACCAAAATTATAGATTTGAGCAGTTTTTAAAGTCAACGCCTTAACCTAAATATTTTTCTCTCTTTTTTTTTTTTTTTTTTTTTCCCCCTAAAGCTACCTCTGCAGAATTAGTGAGTCAGAACATGGACTTCTACCTTTACAAGATCTATATTAGAGTAAGAGATAGCCAAGGCCGAAGCTGCTTACAACCGTACATAATTCCTCTACAAGCTTGTCGCTGTGACAGTCGCAATTATTGCAGTAGTGGGGCCACAAAAATAATTATCATCGGTGGTGGTGGTAGTCCTGATGGTGACAGAGATAGTTGGTCTGGTTGGCCTGTTACTGAAAGAGGAAACGACGCTGTGACAGGCTGGTACACTAACACTGAAACTTATGAATCATATACATCTCTTTATGAGGAAAATGGTAATCCTATCATATATGGCCCGTCTTCTACTACACTTAGTGGTGCTGCCATTGGCCTGATGTTTCTCGGTGGCTTAATATTTGTTCGTAAGTATTAAATTTATAATATATATATATTAACCTTTACAAAGTGTATTTTTTTATTCTTCTAAAGTAAGGTGACTTTTTGGTCAGTTGTTAACTCATGGGCTCCCATGTGCAATTTAGTAAAACAAAAACGCAAACAAAAACTATAGGAATCGTATGGATACATATAGGATGTATGTGCAGGTATGTACACATATGTATGTATCCTATATTCTACATATATATGTTTCATTCAGAAATAACTCTCCATCCTAAGAGCAAGGGTTTTCTTCCTTAGGTATTCAGTTCTCAGACTACCATGAAGAGTTGAAATGTTTAGTGGAAGATTCAAAAGATTCTGGCAAAAGCTTCCCCTATCTCTTTACAATTTATACTTTGCAATTTGAACTTCAGTTAAACTACTAAAACAAATGGGCAACTATCAAATTGGGTATGAAAAGCTGTAAAGAAGGAACAAATTTCCTTTGAACTGTAAGACAGATTTTAGTGGTAGGATGAAGAAGATCGTCATAACTTTTGGCCATTGCTGCTAAATATGACATCTGTTAAAAAACAGTACTGTATACAATAAAGGATCAATATGTGATTTTCAATATATGAGCTTCAGCAATTACTTCTCTGACTGCTGCAGTCAGATGTGATTGCTCTTCTTTCATGTCATTGGCATCAAGCAGTCAATATCTGAAACCGTCCAGTGCAGAAGTACTGACTACAAAATCTGTGAGAACCTGACTCTTGAGGAGGGTGATCGTATTGGTTTTTGGTTTCTGATTAAGTGGGAATCAACAAAAACAAAATTTTGAAGCTGCAAAGAAGAGTGCTTTTTTTGTAGTTCCCAGTTGGTTAATTCTAAAGGAAAGGTCGTCTTTCTGCCTTCAGAAATCTCCTTTCCTAGTTGGTGGTCTGGATTAGATATGTCCTTACTCATGCAATGTGAGGTAGCACTGAAGACACTTTATTGCCCTTTCTCTTTTTCTCTTTTTTTCACTTTGATGTTAAATTGGGAGTTTTAGATACTTTGGCTAGTCTGCTGTAAGCATGTGTGTCTCCCCAGTAACTCTGCAGCAATATTCAGTTTTTAACTTAACTATCTAGGTTAATAGCCTAAATACAGCCAGAATGAATATTGCAGCCCCTTCCTAAAATGAGCAAAGCTTTTTTTTTCCAGCAATTTCCAACACTGAATTATTGAAAGAAATAAGCATAATGCACCACACTGGGAAACCTGACTGACTCTGTCTAATCATCTGTTAAAGCTGGGCTTTGAGGGTTTGACTCTTGCTTTTCAAATAAGCATCATATATAGGTGATGGGAATATTGCAACTGGGATGTTAGCTAAAGATCACTGTAGCCACATGAATAGTACCCTTTTTTTATTTTTATAAGTTTATTGTTACTAATGTGTACTTCTGAAAAGAAAATACAATGTCTGAAGAGAAAAATATATGTTTATGTGTCAAGAATTAATATCACTGAATGCTATATATAGCAAGACTGGTTCTAATTGTTTAATTTTCTTAAATCGACATCTTATATTCATTCAGTTGAGGTTGATCAAAATCTGTTCTTGGATGTATAGCCATAAATTTGGAGTAACAGCCCTACTCCACCCCAACTTTACTCTGCTATAACTGATGGTACAAATTATTCTGAATATCAAAATACATACATTTTCAAAAGCAGATAATGATTCTGAAAGGCAGACTTACAAGCTGAATGGTTTGAAACATTTCAAAAGACTTTTTCCTAAAGTTCTTGAGCAGCTGCCCTCTGGGTAAAACAACTATTCCTATGAATAAAGGATCCCTATTTCTAAAATTAGAAATTTTAAATTTTAAAATTAGAAATTTTAAAATTTAAAATTCTATTTCTATTCCTAAATCCCTATTTCTTGTTTCTTCCCTGTTAAGTGATTCCAATTCTGATGTCAATGAGTGACTGTTGTGGCTGTGGACCTGGAGCTGCAGCTGGAGTTGGAACTGGATTTGAACCTGTACCTGAATGCACAGAAGGGGCGATTCATCCATGGGGAATAGAAGGTGCACAGCCTGAAGATAGGGTCAGTACATCCCATGTTTCAAAACCCTGCAGTAATTTCTGTTTACAGAAAATACTACATTTGTCTAGAAGCCAGAAAGTGATTGTATTACTATGTCATCTTGTAAAAGAAGCCTGGCATTGTCAGCAATTGCCAGGCTGCTATGAAAGGTGATTCTTAATTAAGATTTGCAGATGGAGCTTGTGTGCCTTAAGTTGTTTTTGGTTATCTTGGCCCAACAGTCTGATTTTACTATTCCCTCAGCTAAAGTGTAATTTGCAAGTTTTTCCAGTGCAACCTAGGGCAAGATAACACAAACCATCTTCACTGATCACCTTTTACCTTGAAAATTGATTTTTTTATTTTTTATTTTTATTTTTTAATGGGAGTAGTAACTCTTAGCTATCATTAACAGTTTAAAGTGGTAATTCCTTAGCATGATTGACAAAGTCTTGACCTACATAAGGGAATTTCAAAGTTATAATTCAAGGAATCAAAATGTTGTTTTCCAGGATGTCTCACACATTCTTGCCCCAACAACAGCTGCTGGAGGTGATTTTGGTGAACCTTCTGGTAAGAATATCCAAAGATTTTCTATGTGTGCTATCATAAAGCTGTCTTTCAGCACTTCATGTCTTCTGGTTCAGGGAACACATTGGTTTCTGAGCTACAACACAACCCTTCCAACCTTACCTCCGCAGATAGTCGAACTGATGCCAGTAGGACTTCCAGCATGAGTGAAGGGTTTGAGGACTGAGCCTTGAAATTGGGCAGATACATTTCTTTTGAAATATTTGCTGAGGCTTTCAAATCTCAAGCATTTTTTTCTTAAGTGGATGTAGGCTTTTTTCAAGATACCAGTTTTAGCAGAAATGAGTCTGAAGACCAAAATAAGGAATTTTCTTTCATCACTCAGTGGTAGAAGGTTTGTCCCTTCCTAATTTCAAGGCTTTCCGTAGTACAAGGGAGAATAGGACTTATCAAGTAGCTAGTTAATTACTGCCCATTTGTGTACCAACCTACATAGAAAGCTGGCACACAATATAATAAATATATGTTTCTGTGATAAGGTTCCCCCAGGAATTTGATGGCCATAGAGTGTAAGTCTAGCTCTGCAGTTCCGCTTTCTCTTTTTCCCCATTCCACAACAGGAAGTAAGGATGCTGGCACAGATCTATTTCCTCTAGCTTCTGACAGTAAGAAATGTCATTGTGTAAGCAACAATTTCTCAGATGAGCACTGATTAGCCAAAAATGTTCTTATCCTTAGACAAAAAGATAAGAGAACATTTTGGGTCATAAATATGAATGTGCCTTTGTTCTCAGGGAAGTTCTGCTGCCATGGCAATAGAAATGTTTAAGACTTGCCTGTGATTTAGTTATTTCCACTGTTCAGTACTGCTACAGTGAGAGCCCCAGGTTCAAATTCTATCACCTGAGACCAACAAGATTAAATAGAAAAACTATAGAATTTGGCCTATATTTCTTAATGCAATCATAGGTTGTCAAAAAGACTACTGCATGTAGTTGTTTCATTATATTACATGCTTATATTTAATACCACGCAGTCATTGCTATAATATATGAAAAAATGTGGAGAAGATAAAACTGTATGATTTTATAATTTAATATAAAGGTTATTTTCATTCTGTATTATTAATACCAGCAGTTATTATGATCAGCTGTCGTTCTCCTGAATCCCCCTTAGCAATCTAAGAACTAGAAAATTTGAAAGGAGTTAAAAAGCTATTTCTTTTAGTAAACAGTTTCAGACAAAACAATTTTAACCCCGGTGGAATTATAAATATGCATCCATGCATTTGCATAAATATCCATAAGCATTATCTTATATGCCAATGCAAATCCCATGGCAGCATATGCATACACCAGGCAGAAATCTCTCCAATTACACAAGCCAAACACTAATTTTTTAAAGCACATATGTCTAGCTTTAGCATCACAAATAAAATCAAAGTTTTAGATGTCTGCTAGTATGCACTTAATTCTTATTGCAGTTTTAATGTTTGGCGTATGTGTGTTGATCTGTGCCTGCAATTAATCTAAAATATCTTTAGAATCTCAGTAGTGTCATTATACTATTTGCAAAAACAACTGGCAAATTCTGTGAAAATTTTCACAGAACACAGGAGAGAGAATTTTTCTTTTCTTGTTCTCAGATATATATACAAACACATATGGAGGAGGAGGAGGAGTATGTCATGGTGTTGAAGAAACTACAGGGGTTGGCTATGCCACTGGTACTGGTTATGGAACAGCTGGAGGAGTTTCTGGAACAGGGGAAGTAAAAGGGTCAACCGGAGGAACGATAAAAGAGTATCGAGAAGGAGGGGTGAATATGGCCTTCCTAGACAACTACTTCTCTGAGGTAATTATGTGGTCTTCTTTGTGTTGTATCTGTCTGCTGTTACTCTATCCTCCCAAAGTGACACTGTGAAAATACAACATCACAGAATCAGGGAATCTTAGGATCCATATTTTGGAAAAGACCTTTAAGATCATCAAGTCCAGCCATCACCTAACAGTACCAAGTCCACCATGAAACAATGTCCACAATGTTCCTAAGCACCACCTCTTAAACACATCTAGGGATGGTGACTCCCCACTTTTCAGAGCAGCCTGTTCCAATGTCTAAATACAAATAACTCCGCTCAACTGAAACTCCCATGATACAAGACTGGTGTAAGAGCAAAGCTCATTGTACTAGTAGGAAAAAGCAGGACACTGATAATACTGCTTTTGAGCTGTTGGCATAGAAGTTTTGATTGTTCAATAGGATTCATTTATGTAAAACTGATGGACACACTGCAGGTATGGGCAGTAATTAAATTATTTCAGCTTAATAAGTGATCATCAAATGTATCCATTTTCCACTGTTTTCAGTGTATAGATATATAATAACATTGTGAAGTTGTTCACAAATACTTCTTTAGAGATAGTTAAATGTAGTAACTTTTAAGTCTTAATGAACTGTGAATACCATTTCACTTTCTTCCATATTTTTATTGCCTTTTTTGTTCAGTAAAAGACTTGTGAGATGCAAATGACACAAACACAGTTTTGAACTGGGAAAATATTAAGTAGACTTTACATATGGGATAAAATCCTATGGAGTTTACATGATTAATGGATTTATTGATTTTAATGGATATATTTTTATAATTATCATGAACTGTGATGCATAATACTATAATTGCATATGTATTCAAAAACAAAATCAATTAATTTGTAAGGATTACTATATTTCAAAATCTACTCAAGACTCAGTGAGGAAGAGCACAGAGCATTCCTGAAGACCTGAACACGGTTTTCTCCCAGATTGTGATCTCCCTGCCTGGTCCAGGAGCACTATGTATTAATTGTCTGCCTGCCATAGCACTACCCAGATTACCCCTTCTATTGACTATCTCAATCCCCAAACCCTCTGCCTCTCCCTCCTGGGCCTCCTCTTCTGTCCTTTCCTGCATCCTCCAACCTCACCCTCCTTAAATTTCTCTCTTTCTTGCCCTATCCCTCCTCATTGACCACTCCACCATCCCCAACTCTACCCCAAATCATTGATCCCTATCCTACCCAAAATGGATTCTCCTCTGGACATACCAAGCCTTCCCTGCTGTGGCCAACCCATAGTCCCTTCCCTTCTGGCCTGGTTTCTCTGCCATCCTGCTTCAATCTTCTTCCTACTCCTTTGTCTGACTACTGCTGCCCAAAGAGTATGTTTGTTCCCATTTACCCTACAGTCAGACCCACTGATGGCAGACAGATACCACTATTCCTTGGCTGTCTTGGCCAGCTGTGTTTGTGCTGTCCCCTCACTCACTTTGATAACAATTTCAAAATTTTAACATAGGGTTGTTTTATCACAATAAATCACTTTGGATGAGATTCTCAAGACAGGAAGGCAGGAAATACCTAGGAAAATTATTACCAGGATATGCCACATTTATAAATGTCTCAGGTCTCTGCTTGTCTTAACCAAATCTGAGATTCTAAATATTTGCAGAAACAATAATAAAATATTAGTAACACTTGCATAAAGCTTATGTCAAGGTCACACAATTTTTTTTTTGGTTTGTTTTAATATATATATATATATTATTTTTTTTGGTCTTGAGATGTTCTGTTTTTCAAGCCATCTGGGCCTTACTATGGTTGGAGAAACCTTACTTTGGCTTGAGTCATCACAGTTAACAACTTGACAAAAAGTCACTCTGTTCACCTTTCTGTTTTTGCAACCTACAGAAAGCATTTGTCTATGCAGATGAAGATGAAGGTCGGCCAGCAAATGACTGCCTATTAATATATGATCACGAAGGAATAGGTACTCCTGTCGGCTCTGTCGGTTGCTGCAGCTTTATTGGAGAAGATACAGATGAAACATATTTGGATACATTAGGACCAAAATTTAAGACACTGGCAGAGATCTGTCTGGGCAAGGAGATCGAACCTTTCCCTGATGTCAACCCACCTTGGCCAGGCATTAACGTCACCTTTCCCAACCCTGAATGTGACCTGAACCTCCCGCCAACTGGAACCACCATCCTTGTCAACGGCTCTGCACCCATGGCTCCCCCAGTCGGCACTACCACAGTTGTTACTGAAAACACCTACACATCTGCATCTACCATACAGCCCCCACGGCCCATGCCTGATCCTTTGCTCCACGGCAACGTGACAGTGACAGAGACCTACACTTCTGGCTCTCCTTGTGTTGACCCACTGCGTGCATCCAATGTTGTTGTAACAGAAAGGGTTGTTGGTCCCGCGTCTGCCTCTGATCTGCGTGGCATGCTAGATATTCCTGATCTCACAGACGGGTCCAATGTTATCGTCACGGAAAGAGTCATTGCACCTAACTCCCGGCTTCCGACATCTCTGAGCATTCCCGATTTGGTAGATGGGTCGAATGTGGTGGTGACAGAAAGGGTGTTCAGGCCTGCCTCTGGCATTGCAGGCAGCTTAATAAATATTCCCTCAGAGTTATCCAACACCCACAATGTGGTGGTCACCGAGAGGGTAGTGTCAGGGTCTGGAATGAGCGGCCTAGCGGGGGGAAGCCTGGGAGGGGCAAACCTGGGGGGCCTAAGCAGCACAGGTCAGATGCTCAGTGCCGACTGCCACCTTGGCCAGGCAATGGGCACAGCGTCCCCTGGCACCTCCCGGAGAAGAGTGACAAAGTACAGCACCATGCAGTACTCCAGCCAGTAAGGCTTCTGCCAGCGCACCTCCCCACTGAAATTGGCCCTTTTATCAACATTTGTTAGCTGCCACCCAACAAGAATATCAACATTATTTATAAGTAGCAAACTGCACTGAAATTTCAGGGATTCGTCCTTGAGTGAGGATCTTCAAAGGGTGTCCCATTTCAAGGTCAAAAACTTTGTCAGTGAAGGGAAAATTAAGGTGAGCTCTGAATTTCTCTCTTTCTTTCTACAGAGGGATAGACTTGTACAAACAGACACTAACGATTTTAGAGAGATATCTGATTAGTAAGCAGAGCAGTGAGAAGGGATCCCCATACAGTATCAGCATGAATTAATGTCAGACAAAAGAGTGTTAAAATACTATATTGGTGAGTGATCTCCCAAGACAAGCGGATTTGGGTTAATGGCCCCTCACTGGCAAGACAGGAAAAGAATGCAACTAGCAATTAGTCAACACAAGACTAAATAAGCACTTTCAAACACATCACTTTACTTTGCATTTACTTTTTTTTCAGGTGCGCTGCAAAACAGCACTTTGAATCATTTCTCCTATCACCAGCAACAGTTATAAATAATAATCATATAAACACAATGCGTTTTCATAACTTTCTGAAGTTCTTAGTAAAACATGTGCTCTTTCATGACCTGCCATGTTGCTATGATCATGGCCAAGATTGTGGCTAGGAATTTGCCACAGCTGGAGCTGCAGCATTGATGCTGCAAACCAAGAAGCTGTTGGCTTCATCTTTTTTCCAGTACCACTACAGCTTTACTTAAATCTAGAAGGATGTTGGTGAAAACCAGGAGCAGTTAGTCAGATTTTTGTGCCAAAATATTCCTACCATTTAAGTCTCCAACATCTGATTACTTTATGAGAACTGTAATGTAACATGCCAGTTCTCTTCTCAAATACTGCCAAGAAAACAAAGTCTTAGAAGCTTTGTGATGTGGGGAGGCAATAGCAAGTATTATAATACTGACAGTGGTAGCTGAAGGCCTTTGTGAAAAGAAAAAACCCTTGGGAACTATATAAGTTTACTAATACACAGCATGGAAAACTGTTATTTCATACGTCAATGTATTTTGCATTGATACTTTGAAAATTTATTTGAATGTGTTAACTGAAAAAGTCTTTATGATTCTATAATCTCAATTAAATCTGGCTTTTATTTTCCCACAAAAACAGCTCTACTGGATTCTGTTATTCTAATAATACTTTAACATGCTTTATATTATGATCTGAAGGAGCAAAATGCTGAAAAGTAGTAGCTATTTCATTTTACTTCTGTATCATATGTATAGTAAGCATAGTGTATACAACAACATCACGTCAATGTAAATACAATAGAGTTATATGGAGGGATTGTTTGTTGTTGTTGTTGTTTTGCTAGATCACCAGATCAGTAGTTTTCCCTCAAATTTTGCTTCTTCAGCTTTGATGGACAGGTTAGCGAAAAGTTTAAGAGTTGTCTGTGAAATTCCCATTCAATAAAAAGAAGAAACCTTCAAATCCAGATTAACTAATTTCAGAACTACATGACAAGTTTCTGAGTCTCATGTCACAAAAAAAAAAAAAAAAAAAAAAAAAAAAAAGGTTTTTTTATTTTTAATTTTTTAAATGCAACTATATCTGCTGTTAAAGACAAGCTGCAGAGTCTATGTTACAGCCATTTACACCAGTGCTCCCCAGGATTCATTGCCAAATTCAAGGCTACCTTTAAAAAGGTCCTTCCATGCCTTCAAGCTTTTTCTGAAGCAACTGAGCATGCTAGATGCACTCCCCTGGTAGCACTCTAAAGCAATTTGAAGTATTGTTACTTTACTTCATCCTGTAGCCTTGATTATCTTAAGTATCACTAAAATTGTGTTGACTTCAGTGGAATTATTCTCTATTTATGTTAGATAACTACTGTAAGTAGTTATGTATGTAGTTACTGTATGGTTTCTAGAATCATCCTTTAAAGAAGGTAAACAGATACTAATATATAAAGTTGTATGCTTTTATATGTCTGATTTTAGATCCAGATATAACTTACTGAAATTCACTAAAACACTGACAAGCTCGTTTTCATTTCTCTAACCACCTATTTATATATAAAAAAGGCAAGTATTTGCAATATGTAGGGCTCTCTGTGCATTTAGAGAGCCTATGCAATTCCATTAGAGGTATTTTTAATGTAAAAAAAAAAAAAAAAAAAAAAAAAAGTTTTTTGTAAATATTTAAATCATCATCTTATGCAAATCACAAATATTTTGCCTAGTTGTGCTCCAAGGTTATAAAACCAGGCTGCAGGAGCACGTGCTGAATCCTTTCTGCCCCCCTCAAACAGGAATGCTGTGTGAAGTATGGCTGCTCAAGCTGAGACTGGGCTCTCACATGTCTAGAAGTAGAAAGGGGAGGAACAAATAGTGAAGAAAAATAAAAAATAAAAAAATAAAACACAGCTTTAGGTTATGTAGTGGTTCTTTATTTTGCTAGCACTGTCTTTTGGTAACTTTTTAACATAGTTTAAGAGCAATAGTTTTTTTTTTATTTTACATTTCTCAAAAGCTTTCTAGCCTTTCTTAATATTGGTTTCTCATGATCAGCAATCAAAGAGCAATCACAGCATTATTCCTCAGCACACTTCCAGTGCATTTCCGATTTATTAATCTTTATTGCTGTGTGATTTTTACAAACTTTCTTACAATTGCTTTCTTAGTGAGATGTTGAAATTTTCAGGTTATTTTTTAGGTTATTACAAATTGTGGAACAAAAGTGTATCTGAAGATATGAGTGAGCAAATACTCAGTTCATTAAAATTCAGTGCAAATTCTTTTCCTTCCTGTATTATTAAAAAATAGCTTATAGGTTAATCCTGACTAACAGATATTAGTTCTGCTTTTTTTTTTTTTTTTTTTTTTTTTTTGCCTTTTTTTTTTTTCTTCAGCTGTATCTTAGAAACCCACTTGCTGCCTGGCTTTAATCCTGTTGTTTAGTAAGGAAGCATGAGTGGTTTTCAGGAAAGAAAAATAAATAGTGATCTTAATCCTGCTATAAGCCATTCAAGCCAAATGCTCCTCAAGTGTCAGCAGTGCACAACATCAAGTCTATAACTTTCTTTTCTTACTTGGATTTTAGAGAGCAGGATCCTACAGTCTTCCCCAGGCTCATTGAGGTCTTGGCAGCATGAAATCCATACTGTCATATGGAAGTGAATAGAGCATAAGCAGGGGATCTTGTTAGATTACTGTCTTGGGAACACTGTCTGAATTTGTACTGCAGGTTTCAATTCTTTTTGCTCAGTCCTGCTTTTGCGGTAATAAATAACACATTTGAACTGCTGTGAGTAGCATATTGTACTACTTAAAATATAAAAAGAGCACTAAATTTAAGCAAAATCCAAGAGCCTAGCATTTTGCTTGAATTAACACAACAGCATAATTCAAATGCTCCTTCCTACCAAGTAACCAAATGCAGCATTTTCATTCTATTTAAAATACAAGTAATAGCACAGTGTTATTGTGTTTTCATAAATAAAAATCTAAGAGTTTTGCTTGTAATAATTTCTGAATGGCTCTGAAAAAAATACAATAAATGATTATTTGGAACATCGTGTTTTAAGTAGACTGACTCAGGACTTTTTTTTTTTTTTTTTTAATCTATCAGTGGAAAATGTGGCTTCCTTTAAAACTGAAGGTTTGTACAAGAAAAATCCAGTTTTTGTTTTCTTTCACAGAAAAAAAAAAAATGTTGACTTAAGTCATTGCATCCCAGTGTGAAATTATTTCATGTGTCAAAATGACTAAGATACTTTGTTTTAGGTTGGCATAATAGAACTTTGTGTCACGTCCCATGGGCATTCCAATACAGTTTCCTCAAGTCATCACTCTCTCCATTGTTCTCTCCCATTAGATGGTCTTTTCTGTGATACCCTTCTGTCCTGCAGCTCTGAATCTCTTCAGAGGATCTGTAGATTAACGCTGGAGTACAAGCCACAGAGAAGAACAAAAGACACTTGAATTACAATATTTGGGCAGCACAGACATCTCAGGTACACTCACGGCATGCAGTTCAAGCTGAGCCTATCCACGCAACAAGAATTTGATTCTAAATGTAAAAGCAGTACATTTTGACATTTCTGAATCAAATTTCTAAGGTCCCAGGCAAGTATTCATGATAACAGCCATTTTTGATTTTTGTACAGAGATTTTTCAAAAAAGGATTTATCTGAAGACGGTAAAATATTGCTTTTAAAATAGAATAATATATTTACCATTAAGTGTAATTTGTCATTTTATATTTAGCATACTTTTTGTCAATATTTCATACGGCATGACTTTTGGTACTCACATACCTCAGGTAATGATTTAAATATTTTTTTTTTTCAGTCAGTTAAAAAACATTGTCCATCTTCAGACATTCATAAATGAAATTGAACCAATCAACTGAAACAGATGGCACTACTAATTCCAATAGAGATAAATTATCACCTATCTTCACGTACTTAGAACTGCTTTAGTGGAAAAATGCAAAAGTTTGTTAAAGAAAACCATTTATTATGCACAAGCAACTTTTCCTGAAATCTATGTGAGTGCATGTACAAGTCAAAAATGCGTCATGGGACATGAAGTTCCTTCATATTCCAAGCACACCAAAATTTAACAAAAAGGAGAACAAGGACAAAAAAACAGTTGGTGACAGATTTGAATGCACTTTTGTATAATGCAAATTCTTGTTGGCTCTGGTAGCTAAACAGCATGTTGGAGTTCAGGATACAGCATAATAAGATATTAAATAGAACAGTTATGAAAAGCCAATTTAAGATTTAAAAAAAAAAAAAAAAAAGCTTCTTAACAGACATCCATCATGTACCCTGACCTCTGATATTCATTGCACACTGTTGGGCCTACCTGCAAATTTAGTTAGCTAACTGCCTGGGCCTTTTATTTTTTGTAACTAAATAGCCTTGTCTGTGTGAGTACCTAGGAATGGAGTGCCAGTAGGGGCTAGGCTTGCATGCACTTTCCAGACAGCATCTCCCATTGCCAGAGACAGAGTACAAAGAAACATGTCAATTTTTCTTGTAAGTTTTGTCAGTCACGCTTCAATGTAATGGAGGGGATGTCTTCAATTTTATTATGCTCAAGCTCAGTGTCTAATACAAGAATTCCACAGGACCATTTAGCTGCTTTTTTTTATTATTATTATTTTTCACTTTTGAAATGCTAGCTAGTCTCTGTGCTAGGAGATTGTCTGAGATTTGTACTTTTTATATAGGAATGATGTATCAAAGAATCTGAAATAGGCAAGTATTAATGGAAAGCTGTCAGTCTTAACACTGATATTAACCAATATGCTTTGCACTTTCTTACTTTCATAGTTGAGTAACCATTAAGGAAAAAGAAAAAAAAAAAAAAAAAAAAAAGGAATAAAAGAATACAGCCTTTCAGCCCTTAAGGTATTTTTGTTTGTTTGTTTTTGTTTGTTTTATTTTTGTTTTATGTCTGTCATGGGGTTTGGTGATTTTTTTGTCTTTTTTATTATTTTTTTTTGTCTTTTGCATTTTGGCATCAAAAATAGCATGTATTTGGATTCAACAGAGTACTAGTGGTCTTAAGGTGGATAGATAAGCTTACCGTAACCATCACATGCAGAAATAACCATTTTCCTGACAGACAGAAATCTCACTGGAGACAGCTCTTATTTTGTTCTATCTCCATTTGTGATTCACAGAGTAATTCTGTAATCACTTTTAACAATATAATGTTACACTTTAAAATGAATTTATTAATAAGGTAAGTATATGGTAACAACTTTGGCATCATTATTAACATTTTGTTTCTCTAAGAAAATGAATGGCTCTATGTAGGGCTGGAATTTAATAGTTTCATGAGCCCACTGAGGAATGAAAATGACAGGTCCAATGTGTGACAGACTTGCAGGACTTTGCAGTACTTCATGTGTGTGCTTTTCAGTGTAACATATCACCAGCTGTGCCATATCACAGAGCATAAATGTCAGACAAAATCAACAGCAAAAGTTTAATCTCAGAACGTCCACTACCTTCATTACATGCACCATGAATGAAGAGCTTGCAGGACAAACTTAGCATATACAGTGAATATCTGAGTACAATATATCCTGATTTCCCTCATGTTGAGGTAACAAAACTTTTAACTATGTAGAGAACAGATCTTTCTTCCCCTGAAGTGAACTATGGCTGAATGTTTAACCTAAGATTGATTCATTAATATCCTCATGAGGATATTAAACTCCTGAAACTATGGATTAAGTTTCTTCCTCATTTATCCTTAAAATAATTTTTTGATTAAATTTAGCAAAGATTAAAGTATGCAAAACAGGAAAACCTTTTGACACAGCCACTATCAACTGTGGCACGTGTTTAGCACTCATATTTAATGACAGGCAGGAGACTTCTTCATGGTATTACTTCTTTATTCTTTTGTCATCAGTAAGTACTTTTAAAGAAGGTCAGCCATTTGAAATCTGTACAGTATGAACATATGTGAAGAGTGAATCTAGCTTCACAGTCAAACCCGCAAGCAATATGAAAGAGAACGGGGGCTGAGGTGCAACATCCGTCTAACACTAAGCAATATGGGAAATTCGTGGCAACATATATTCTTGTTTGGATTTGTAGGTGAAAAGAGAATAAAAGAGGGTGAAGGGGTACTTAGACCTTTTGTATTTGTGGGGTTTGGGCAAGGAGAGAGAAAACAAAAGGAAAACTAATTCTGGGAAATATTTTAGCTATCAGCACAATACATTCAAGTCATTGCAAGGAATACTGAATGCACACAAAGTTAAAGGATCGGTCTCTGTATCCACTGCACACGAATGGACAGGACCTGACTGCATCAGATCAGCAGGAGATGCTGAATAGGAAAGCCTGGGGGTGTCAAGGACTCACAGTGTTTTATTCAGAATCCAACTGATGCTAATGAAAATAGGAATGGAAGGGACCCAACACAGGATCAGCTCTACTGCTATCTTTTCCAATGGATGGCCATCCTGATCTTAAGATCTTCCATTAATGAGCTTTATCAGCTTCCTGGATGATACAACTCCTTTAATCACTTGTGGTGGTTTTACCGTGCTAGGCAGCTGAACACCACAATAGCTCTCTCACTCCCCCTCCTCAGATGAGGAGGGGAAGAAGTAAAGGAAAGAACAACTCATGGGTTGAGATAAGGATAATTTAATTAAAGAGGAAATATATATATATATATAATTAAGGAAATATTAATTAAACAATTCAACTAAAGGAAAAGGGGAAGAGGGAGGGGGAAAAGGAATAACAAAGCAAACCAAGTAAAGGCTATGTGGAAGTGCAGAGGAAAGAAATTACTCTCTACTTCCCACAAATGAGCGATGCTTGACCACATCCTTGAAGCAGGGCCTCAACGCACGTAGCCGGTGTTCGGGAGGAGGACAGACGTTTTTGCAACGAGAGCCCACCCCTCCCCTCTTCTTCCTTTTTCCACCTTTTATTGCTGAGTGTGACATCAGATGGTATGGAATATCCCTTTGGTTGGTTTAGGTCAGCTGCCCTGGTGATGTTCCTTTCTCATTTTTTTACCCACTCCCTAGGAGGGTCAGAGAAAGTCCTGATGCTGTGCCAGCACTGCTCAGCAGCAGACACAACACTGGTGTGATACCACTGCTGTTCTAGCTACAAGTGCAGAGCGCAGCACTGTATGGGCTGCTGCAGGGAAAGTTAACATCCCAGCCAGACCCCGTACATCACTACAGGAAAATTTACCTGATACCTTACTTAAATCTTCCTTTTTGCAATTGAAATCTATCATTGTCTTCCTGTCTCTGAAGAGGTATAGAGCACATAGGTCTTTTTTAATGTACCTTTTAAAAATCTGAGACAATTACCAACTCTGTGAGGATATGGAAACCAAGTTTGCCTTCATCTTCAAATTGAAAGGTTTATCTTTATTAGGTTGGATCATGTGACTCCCTCTGAGTGCACTTCTCATTTTTTAAATCTAGGATTTAGAAAATTGAAGAATTTGCATATAGACTGTGTTCTGAGGTATTTTGCTTTTCCAGCTAACTTGGAATTGTTTTTATTAGTATGTTATTATATTATTACTATTAATATGAACTGCTTATAAAACTTGTTTCATCCAATACACGTTCTCATTTATGCTGCATTAATTTTTTAGGGAACAATAATATTTTTTCGTGTAAACATCACTAATGATATTGTATTCCAAAGCATTTCTTTTGAATATTTAGTTATGCAAAGTGCCCCAGTGAAAAGAACCACACAGGTAACTCACTAAGAGTGATTAATATAAAACCCAATGCATAAAGCTCTACAACAGCAATCCTTTAGGAAATCTTACAACTAATTATGGAATTAATTTCTATCCCATACATATATTTTCAGGTTTAATTTTATATTAATTGATTTCTCTCTCATAAATATTTTACTTTTTTATGTACTATATCTTTCTAGATTGGTTGTAATATTTGTCCAAATATTCTAACAGAGCTATGCTGACAGAGGAAAAAACAAGTTGGGCAGATGACTTTGAAAGGGCAGTGTTGCAGAGTGATCTGGACTTCATGACTATGCACACAGGTGAAAAACAATGTAAGTTAATTTTTTTCAAAATCTGTGCCAATATAAAATGTGAAAACAATGATGAAATCTAACAGCTACTTAAGGACAGACAATGCTTAAATTCTCCTGTAAGTCTGTGTGATGGAAAATCATTTGTAGAGAGATAATGGACATCCCATTTAACATATTCTATCTATGCCCACTCTAGATTGTGACATTATTGTTATTTTCATTCTCTAAAAGACACAAATTTAAAAAAATAAAAAAAAATAAAAATAAAATAAAATAAAAAAAGCTAAAACTGTGTCCATGCCATTAGAGAGAGAAGCAATTTGTTGCACCTAGCTTTTTAGTAGGACAGTAAGCAAAATTACTGGTCAAGCTGGTTTTGTTATCTGTGTTTCAATGTAATTTAGTTATCTTAGAAAGGCGAAGGGCTGAATCACAGAATCACAGAATCACAGAATAGTCTAGGTTGGAAGAGACCTCCAAGATCACCAAGTCCAACCTCTGACCTAACGCTAACAAATCTTCCACTAAACCATATCCCTAAGCTCTACATCTAAACGTCTTTTAAAGACCTCCAGGGATGGTGACTCCACCACTTCCCTGGGCAGCCTATTCCAGTGACTAACAACCCGTTCAGTAAAGAAGTTCTTCCTAATATCCAACCTAAACCTCCCCTGGCGCAACTTTAGCCCATTCCCCCTTGTCCCGTCACCAGGTACATGGGAGAATAGACCAACCCCCACCTTGCTACAGCCTCCTTTCAGGTACCTGTGGAGTGCAATAAGGTCACCCCTGAGCCTCCTCTTCTCCAGGCTAAACAGTCCCAGCTCCCTCAGCCGCTCCTCGTAAGACTTTTTCTCCAGACCCTTCACCAGCTTTGTAGCCCTTCTCTGGACTCGCTCAAGCACCTCCATGTCCTTCTTGTAGTGAAGGGCCCAAAACTGAACGCAGTACTCGAGGTGTGGCCTCACCAGAGCCGAGTACAGGGGGACAATCACTTCCCTGGACCTGCTGGCCACGCTGTTTCCTATGCAAGCCAGGATGCTGCTGGCCTTCTTGGCCGCCTGAGCACACTGCTGGCTCATATTCAGCCGACTGTCAACCACTACTCCCAGGTCCTTCTCTGCCAGGCAGCTTTCTAACCACACATCTCCCAGCCTGTAGCTCTGTTTGGGGTTGTTGTGCCCCAGGTGCAGGACCCGGCACTTGGCCTTGTTGAACTTCATACCGTTGGCCTCGGCCCATCGGTCCAGCCTATCCAGATCCTCCTGCAGAGCCTTCCTACCCTTGAGCAGATCGACACACGCACCTAACTTGGTGTCTGCAAACTTGCTGAGGGTGTACTCGATCCTCTTGTCCAGATCATCGATGAAGATGTTAAAGAGGATGAAGATGCCCCAGTACCGAGCCCTGGGGGACTCCACTAGTGACTGGAATCCTCTCATTCTCCCCTTCCTAAAAGAAAGTATGGAGATGCCACACCTTCCTGGCAGGGAAAGATTTTCCTCCTGCTTTTCTGAGAAAGCTGTTTCCAAGGAGCTGCATGCACACTTGAGGACCTGTGGACTAAACACAACCAAGGACTAAACACAACCAAGCAGACCCCATTCCTCTGTGCTGTCACTGTGGCTCCTAGTGATGCCACATAACGCCACCAGATTTTTTCAGAAAACAATCTGTGAAACCAAAGATCGTTCACCAAGGCCCATGAACTTAAAATAAATAAATAAATAAATGGAAGATGGGCTTTCTCGGGAAGTATATATATGGCTGAAGGAGAGATGTGTGTGCTCCTCTGGCCTACACATTCTCCACTGGAAAACGTATTTTCCAATAATCCAGAATATGGATTAAGAAAAATACCCTGCAAATTAATATGCTCTGGCTGGGAAGAGGTAGGGAGACTTAATTCAGGCCAATGTGGACATTAGCCCAACTGAAAAAGCAAGTGGAGACTACTGAAAAGAGTTTATCTATTCAAGCCGTGAGTCCCAAATGATGACCAGATTCAACCTGCAGTACAGAATCTGGACAAGGAATCATTTGGGGTGATTTCTTAACTCATAGTTTTCTTTGGCAAAATTCTAATCATGGGTACATTTTCCCTGGCTGAATTTCTCCTGCCTAACGACTCTTTCCAATCTACACTTTCTGACCCTCCAAAGGAATGTACAAAGAGAAGGAAGGAGGGTTTTTTTAATTTAGTGTACAATGCTGAACATTATTACCCTTTTCCTCGTGTTCAAATGCACTTAAGTAATGTTATCCTCACTTTCTTGTTTTTCTCCTGATGTAGGAATAGCAGGAAATGCTCAAGCAGTTTTTAGGTCTTAAATGTAAATAGTTATGCCAGTATATTGGCATCAACCAGTTTTGTAATTTATTTCTCACCAAAGAATTTTCAGCTACTGCCAAGGGAACAAAAAGAAATAAAAATACCAAACCCATTCTCCTTTCATCTCTTTGAATAATATTTATACAAACTGTAGAGAATTGTGTTGTTTAAGGAGTGTCTTAAAATAGGAAAATAAAAATGAAAGGCCAGTTCTGTCTTATCACGAAGTAAGACAATCCACTTGCATAGGCTCTAGTATTTCACCCTCTTAGATGGAAAACACTTCAGTGAACACATCACCAAGTTAACCGTGATGACCACCATCATGGGTACGTGTGAGGTAAAGTCCATGTGCAAGGTGAGAGCAGTTACTTTTGCTCCAAAGCTTTTCATGTGGTCTCTGCAGCTCTCTGCTGCTGGTTTGCTGTAGGGCTTTTATTTTTTTCCTGGAGAGCTTAGGTGACTTGCGGGCTCAGGTCACTAATTCAGAGCAGGCACTAGAAAAGTATCAGCACTGAACAGGTCAGTCTACAGTGCAGAAAAATTATCAGCACAAATAAAAGTAGAGCCAGAGGTCAGAGCCATCCTTTCCGCTATAACATCACTACCATAACTTAATGCAAGGTTTTCACTCATGGATGGATGCTGTAGTGACTCTAAACTAAGAAACTGTTAAATGTAGTGAAAACATATCCTAACACATCAGCCAGATCCTATGCTTATCGATTTGACAGACTTGCACTCTCCAACAAGCTAAACGGCGCTTGCAAAGACTGACTGTATTTTCTAACAAGGTACTCTGGTGAAACAGCTGAGGGTGAAGTTTTAGTTAGCATTCAGATGGAACTGTTGCACACCAACATCAATTTCAAATAGTGTTTAAGAAATAAGATTTGAAGGAACCTTCTCCATTATCACATCCAGTCTATTGACAACCAGCACCCATGTTACAGAATCTCTTCTGTTAGCTGACCATAATCTGCACAAAAAAAAAAAAAAAAAAAAAAAAAAAAGCAGTTAAGTTCTTCTCCTTATACCTCCAAATGAAAGTCACCCTGCCAGTTTGGGGGTTTGCTTTTCTTCTGATTTTCAGACTAAACTTCAGATCAGTTGATATCTGGTTTTGTGCCTGTGTTCTTCTCTTTTAAAATTGACACTTTTTTATTTTTTTTTGCTAAGCCAGCCCCTTTTAAGGTTACCTGTTGAATTAGTGCAATGGCATACACAATAATTTTACGTGTATTAGCTCATGTACCTGAATGAGAAAAAAATAAGAGACCAATACCCTTTTTTCCTGATCAGGGAATGCCACATCCTTATAACTACAGTCCCTGAAATCTTACATGGTATTGCACTACAGAAGCTGATACTGAACTTAACAAATTGCTCTAAGACTGATAGGGATTATTTCCACAATTCAAGTGAAACTTAAACTATTATTTCTCCAAGCTATATGGGAGGATCATGAGCTAGCTTGTACCTACCTAAATGCTTTCTGTTACGCAAGTTTCCTCAGAAAGGTAAGTCACACTGCCCTGAAAGCAAGGTCTATAGGCAATTTCACAGCTGCTTGGGTTGCTACGCAGCAAGAAACAACAAGAGAGTTGTTCTGCCACTCCTTGTTTCACACACATAAAAGACCTTGTATTTCATGGCTGTCAGACAGTAACAAAACGCCCGCGATAAAGGCAAGAGTCTGGTCCGAGCTTTTACAGCTCCGCCAATCCCACAGCTCAGTGGGTTTACTCATTGCCACGGCT
Source organism: Oxyura jamaicensis (assembly GCF_011077185.1). NCBI lineage: Eukaryota > Metazoa > Chordata > Aves > Anseriformes > Anatidae > Oxyura > Oxyura jamaicensis. Next base: position 5,667 of record NW_023303607.1, on the reverse strand, counting down.
GCAGCTGCACCTGGAAGGTTGGCCAGCCTGGCGGCACGGAAAAGAGGAGGCAGAAAATAGGCGAGGGAGTACAGGGGAAAGGGCTAAAGAGAGAAAGATAAAGAGAAAGCTGCCAAGGGAGAGAGGAAAGGTAAAACCAGAGAAAGGGAAAGATTATTTCTGGTGGCTACCAGGGAATAAACAGCATAAACGTGTTTGAAGAGCGTGGCACAATGCATGGGGAATCAGAAACAGGGTTAACGCACACAGGGAAAACAATGGCTCCATTCTGAGAGTGTGAATGTTTACTTAAAGCACTAAACCCTGGCGCTAACATGTTTCTGCCCCTTTTTTTATTTTTTCCTTCACCCAAGGGCCCAGGGCTGCAAGCATGTAGGTGATGGTAGCTGTAGCAGTAGCTGATGGAACTACTTTGATGCCAGGTGTCAGCCAGGACTTTGGGACCCTTCTCTGCAATGTTTATTTCTTCACAGAATCTACAATATCCATTACATAATTTGAGTAAGTAAATGTAATTGTGATACATTTATGCACAGCCTCGATGCACTGCTTTCTACTGGTACCTCTTTTCCAAAAGCAGAGTGGTAGTTGGGGTCATCTTCAAACAATGAAGAAAATTCTAAAGAAAAAATTTCAAGCAATAAGAAATAGTTTTATAATAGGTAAATATTTCAACTATAATAGGTAAACATTTCAACTGCAACAGTAAGGTTACCTTAGCTTTTGTAAGACATACCCTTGTCCTCCACCCCAGCAAATCCAGGGGCTGCCCTGCACGGCTGTACAGCATTACTCAGCTCGAAGAAGGAGTGGCAGCAGAGCTGGGGACAAGGCAGGGTTCCCGTGAGTCACCAAGCCCCTTTCTCAGAGGCCACTAGCTGAGACCACAACTAGCTAGAATACTTGTGCTGACAATTATCATCGCTGAAAGCTAACACCCTCCCTACCCAGAAACCCTCCCTCCCCAGGAAAGTTAAGTTGTTTTAGGAGATAATTTATTTGCTGTTCAATGCTTATCAAGAGAATGTGTACAGATGTTTGTACTTGTAGAAAACAGCAACCTGGTGCATGCTGCACACCATGGAGAGCCCCTTTCCTGAGCTGAAGAAGGGCAGGACTGCTTTTAAGGTTTTAAAAGCAAAGATGAATTTTCTCTTTGTTCTCTGGAGTTTGTGAACTTTGAACTCCTGCTATCTCCAGAGGGAAAACAAAGATCTAACACTCCACGGATCCTCCCATGCAAGCTGGTTTTAGGGTCAGAACAGTTGTGGGAGGAGGAGGGTTTTGTAGCCGCCAGTTTAAAACAGACAAAAGGCAGAAAGAAATTCAACTTCAGGGGATGGTGACATAGCTAGGAGTTGTGTTAGAAACAAGTTGATAGTTTGATACTTATTTCATATCATTTTTGTCAAATATGAATAATAGTAGTTTCCCATGCAAGGGAACTGAGGAACTTCCATAATAATTATTCCTGCTTTGACTTGTTAAACAAGACAAAAAAAAAAGGCCCCAAATATTTTTTGAGGACTGAGAGCCTTTAGAATGTGCAGGGCATTTAGCTCACCCATATGACTGTTATAAGCACCACAAGAACAGATGCCTAAGTTCCAGCAAAATAACCTGTAGAAAAGCTTCTGGTCTTGCTGTGGTTATTGAACTCATTGAAAAAGATGATTCTACTCCTCCTTCCTGTGAAAGCATAAGCTTCTTGAAAATGAAAACAGTGCCAAGAATTTTTCAAAGGAAATAAAATTAGTTTTTTACTCTATCATACCAGCATAAAAAAGGACAAATAATTGTAAATAAGGATATTTGCTAACACCTTACTGGCAGTGCATTGGATAGGCAAGTAAAAGTTATTTCAGAATACCATGGAATTGATTTCCAGCTTAAGACAAATGTCATAAATTAAGGTTCTTCTCTTACACCCATTTCATGTAATGAAATGCTTTCCAGTTATGTTTCATCATCGGGTTAAGAAATGTACAGCTAGAATCAGAGTTTACTTCTAAATCACCAAATTAAAAGCACTGAAATATGAAGGCTCTCCAAGACACATTCTACCTTATTTATCTTAAACATGAATTGCCGAAAGAGAATATCAGTGTTTTGAGCAACATTAGCTGCACCCATTGGCTGTCAAATCTGCACAAAACTACACGTTTGCCCCTAACACCCTGAAGAAGATCCTCAGAGGACCTCAGGGTGCATTCTTGTGCAAACGTACACATTTCTGTGCTGTTACAAATCAATCCATCTAGCACAGTAACTCAGTGACAGAAACAAGAATAAATAAATCCTTGGTATTATGCATTTTGAGCATATTGTTTCTGCCTTTTGTTTTTGTTAAGTATCAAAATGATTTTGATGTAACGGTATTGGGAAACTGCATAGATTGCAATTTTCTTAATAAATACAAATAGATATACACAACTTCAGAATGAACTGTGAGGTGATGCTGTTTTCGCGGTCCCCATGTATATTATAATTGTTGCAACTGACATCGAGGATAACATGCAATTATTTATCACACATTGTTACACCATGTAACTGGGGAACACAGCATAACTGGGAAGGCTCCAATAAGGCACATTGCCTCAGTGAGCATCACTCCTGGTATCACAACCAGCCTCTTCAGTGCAGTCTTAGATTAATTAGGTAAGTAGCACATGTAACAGGATGCATGCAAAGTATATAAGTGTATTTAATTGTTTCGCCACCGTGAAGAATCAGTTATGTCAGCGTCAGCGTCAGTTAATCAGGTGTATCCAGGAAAGATCTCTGCCAGGTAGCAGTAGGAAGGACGTGCTGGAAGCAAATTAAAAAAAAAAAAAAAAAAAAAAAAAAAAAAAAAAAAAAAAGATTACAGGAGAAGGTTGGAAGGCTATGCTAAAACAGATCCTGACTTTGTTTTCCCACGAGTCTCTCTCTCTCCCCCCCCACCCCCAATTACACATTAATTTACCGTTTTCTTGCCACAGGTACTTCGCACGCCTCCTACACGCCCCAACTCGCTTCTCTCGCCGGGTGGGGGGACAAACCCCCGACTTGGAGGGCCGCAGGGGGGAGCCGGCACCCCCCGCCCGGCCGATGCCCACGCAGCCCCCGGGGAGCACCTCCCGACCGCCCCCCCCCCAGGACCACCCGACGCCGGGCCGGGCAGAGACGGACCGGACCGGGCCGGGCCGAGAGGTGCCGGGGCGGGGCGACCCGGGCGCCACCTGCCCCCTCCTCGCTGCCTCTCTCCACCCACCCGCGGCTACTTAGGGCGCCCCTCGGCGGGCCACCTCCATTTTACCCCGCCGGGCGGCCGGAGGAGGTGACCCCGCGGCGGAGGGCGGTGGTGGAGGCGGCGGCCATGTCGCGGGGCAGCGGTGCGGTGGCGCGGCTGATGGCGCTGCTGGTGAGTCCGGACCACGACGGGGGTCCTCTCCCTGCCGACCGGGGCAGGGCCAGGGGCTGCGCGGTGCTCGGAGGGACCAAGGGAGGGAAGAAGGAGCGACGAAAACCGACCCCGGTGCCGCGGGGGCTCGGGGCGAGCTCCCCCCGTCGGGGCTTGGCAGCCCTCAGCCGTCTATCGCGGGTTCCCTTCCCCGACTTGTGCTGTTGGGGGAAGGCGATCCCCGGGAGGAGGGAAAAGTAGAGAAGCCCCGTGGAAACGAAGCGGGTGGGTGTTGTCGGGGCTCCCGGAGGGCAGCGAGGAGTTGGTGTTGCTGTCGTGTGCTGTCTGCGTTTGTAAGTTGCGTTACTTGTTCGAAGGGATCATGCCCAGAGGGAATCTTAAGTATCATTTAATGGAAATCTTCACTTCTTTAGAGGAAAAGACAGCAAATTCTGAAAAGTCCAGGACACGTAGGTTTTCCCCTTCCCTCACTCTTTGTTGTCTGTCAGCCTTTTGACCTGCCGTCCTGGGCTAAAATCAAGGAGCATTTCATAATGAACTGAGGCCAAAGAAATCTTGATTATTTTAATTTGGACTGATGGTTTCTAACTGTTTCCCTTCCTTGACATGCAAGGCACCGCTGTTCAGCCACTCGCCTGCCCAGCCTGGTGAAACGCCTGCGGAAGTCGGGCAGCCACTGCCCAGGCGAAGGCGAGGCTGGAGGGCAGGCCGTGGGCCAAGCCGGGAGCTGGGGATGGGGATCGAGGATCAGGGAGCGGGGAAGGCTGGCTGCAATGGTCAGGCTGGCCAGAGCTGTACGTCAGGACCTTGCTCCTCGAGATCCCGCAAAATCAGACTGAGTGGGAGACCTGTTGGCCGCTAATCTTGATATAAATTTAGCGTTGGCTGCAGGTCAGCCGGCAGTGGTTAGCCCTCCTCTTAGCAGCCAGCTGGGAGCTGTGGATGGGCTGGAAAATGTGTCCCTCTTGTTTAGCCCAAAAACATGACGGGAAACATGTGGTGCGTTCGTTCTGTGAAAGTTTTCACTATTTTTTTTCTGTAATTCCTGAATGAATACCCACCCACAGAGAGATCCATTTTGGTGGGCTTCTACTGCCTCAGGACCCTGTTGGCTTTGCCTGGAGAAAAGTGGAAAATGAGGGTGTTTTTTTTTTTTTTTTTTTTTTTTTTGCATTATCCTCAATTGCAGCTAAAGCCGAGGCAGGGTATGGTGTACTAAAAGTGAGTCCTGCTTGGTGCCTCAATGCAGGATGGAATATTCCAGCAAATAAGTCTGCCTTGCTCTACTGGTGTCAGGAGAAAGAGGGATTTGCCTTTCCATGTGTGTGTTGTTGGTTTTTTTTCCTTGATCTGGACAAAGCCATTAATGTGGGTGAAAGTAACCGCTTGTATGAGCATCACTTTTGTCATAAAGCATGCCAAGAAGGCACTGATAATTTCAAAACCTTAAGCAAAAAATGAAAAGCAAAACCAGTTGAAAGACAATGTCATCCAATAGCATCTTCCACATCAGAAGCATTGAGAACTGCAAGTTCTTCCTCTCCCTGTTTTTCCTAGAAGCATCTGTTGGTTGGCCATGCTTCTTCCCTGCCTGTGGGCTACCTCCATTGCATTGGTCCCAGGGGCCTTGCAGAGGTCCCAACAGCTTTCCCTCCATCCTTGCTTCCAGCCTTTTACCAGGAAAGTCCAGGTGTGCCGGGCGATGTCCCATAGGGTTGGGACTGACTTGGATCATGTCCAGGGCACACACCCAGAGCCGTGGCCCTGCCATGTAGACACAGCTGTCAAGGGTCATTAGACTGACTGGTAAGGTGGCGGGTGAGCATTGTGTCTTCAAGAGAGGATATCTTAGAAAGCTTTCTGTATTTGAGCGAATAGTTGAGAGAGATGTGTGAGTTTTATTGGGCAAGTGTTTTTTTCCTCTGAATATCTTCTCAGATTGTACCTCATGATGTTTGAGAAGTTACATGTTATGCTGGATATAATGAAGTTCAGTCCAGAATACGTGAAATTACTGTTGTAATATCACTGCCAGTTGCAATTACTTTTCAAAAGTCAAGTTTAATAAAGAAAAAAAAAAAACAGGATTCTTAGATTTAGAAAGAGCAAAGGTAAGGTAATTTCAAGCAGCGTAGTTTCTGTTCCCCAAAACATGCTAAAACATTGCAAAAATATTTGCAAGCGTCTGTGCATTGATTAAACAGCATAACATTGTTCAAAAAAAAAAAGATCCTATGGTGAGTTATGACAGCAGGTGTGAAATA
>NW_023303606.1:0-79413 GCF_011077185.1 Oxyura jamaicensis | reverse complement strand
ATGTCAGTTTTACTTAGAAAGACACTCCCTAATTTATCATACCATAACCAAATTAAGCTTGAGAACTACTAATCAGTAGGTGCCTATTATACAGCAAAGCATTAGCCTTAGCATGTACAATGCCTTCGGCATTCAACAGGGCATATACTGGAAATAAGAATTCCTTTGTCATTTGGCCAGGAAAGCAATTATCTTCATAGTTCATGGTTTGAATAATAATCAGTTAAAATAAGGTGTGTCATCTGCAGAAGCTCATGAAAACATTAACTTTCTGGTTCTTATTTACCAGCTTTAGCTCCTTAAATACTTCCAAAATTCCTGAAAACACTGTGTAGCTATATAGCCCACAGTTTCTCTTTCTGAAGTGTTTCTTTTTTACCTCCTCTCCCCTCTGAAACACACAACTTTAAAAGAAAATTGGAAATTTCCAGTTACAGTTGAAGACTTTAGTATACAGTTTTTCTCCCATTCTGATCTTCTGTCTCTAATTTCACCTATGCATTATGAACTACACATGTTCCAATGTTTTCACATAAGATCTGCTCCTTGCTCCTATTTCCATATTAGTCCGACAGACATTTCAGGTCATATCTCTGAGCCAAGCATGGCAGTGAGCTCTAGCTCACCTTAGGGTACCCTCAGGAGGCACTGTGTCCCTGAGAAGTTCTCTGCAGCCTCTTCCTCTCCCTGCCTTCCCTTTTTGCAGAGGAAGGAATGATTTATGTGCTGTGTACAACAATAATAGCAAATTGTGTCATCTTGTTTTGCTGTTTTATATGCTGTTTATTTAGAGTTATTTATACTAAATAATGTATAGGCTATTATAAACACTACTTATTTAGCATTTACTTTAACCACACCCATCCAAATGGAGTTACCAGGCATGCAATTTATTGTAGTCCAAATGTATTAGAGCCTAAGGTCAGGAAAGTTATATCTAACCTCCTTATTTAACATATGCTACAGATTAGTCTAGCCTTTTATTACTGGATATTTGGAAAAAAAAAAAAAAAATGTATCACTAAAGGTAGGATATCAAGTGACAGACACTGCTTCTATACATGTATATTTTTCAGTGACTTGGTTTTACTGAGCAGAAAAGAGCTAATAATTAATTTAGAATATCTAATAGTCTGTGATTAATTTTCAGACCACCATCCATATGAAGTCTCATAACACTTTGCATTTTAGCTAATGGAGATTGCAGGTTGTCATCAAAATCTATATTAACAAAATCTATATTAATTGATAGGAGATCAAATCTTTCCCTCTCGTTAAAACCATCTTAAGCATTGCATCTTTCACAAACCTTACATCACATGCAAAACACAAATACTTAAAATCAAGTAAATGATATCAAAAACAAGTATTTAAAGTATTTAAAGTTCTTATTTATTTCAGATAACATTATATCTCTATTTATAATCTGGTACAAATAGCCAAGATCATGCACAAGCTGAACAAAAGGGAAAATCACACCTGGAATCAGAATTGGCTTAAAAATTGTTACTTATTTTATTTCAACTTTATTTTCACTCTCTTGAAAAAAAAAATATATATAATCATACAAAGTTTTCTTATTGGTATCAAAAGTATTAAGTGCATTGGTATTCCAGCACAGATTCTATCTTCCCAAAAGACTGAATAATCCTGTGAAGCCACAAAACACAGAAACAGTTTCTGTTTTCCTATTCATAGGTGTTATAACCACCTAATAAAGTTAAGTGGCTAAATATTGTTTTTACTGAGAGAGAGAGGATACTTCTCTGCCTAAAGAGGAAGCCAGTCTTTGGTGGTCTGTACCCATACCAGAGCATCCTGTCCAGTGACCCAGTCAACCTGTCTCTGTGTAGGGATAGCCCTTAATAACCAGACACAATATTTTATGGCAGGTGTACTTTAGTGGACTAAACACAGCATTAAAAGTCCAGCCTTCCTGATCCTAATAAGAGCTCACATAATTGCTCATTTATATTTCTCTTTCCTGTAATAAAGTATCTGCATCATGAAACAGGCACAATGACACCTTCCTTAAACACATATTTAATTGATTTGTTGATGTTTGCAATACTATTGGAGGATGAAAAGTTCTTCAGATGTCCTCATGTGTGAAATCATTACTCATTCCTGATTCAGACTGAAATTGTATTATATTCCAGGAGAATTTTCACTAAGAATTTCATATTGTATGCTAAATTCAAATATTCATTCAAATTGACTGGTTAGCTTTTTTATCTCTTGAAAACTCTATGTGACAGATGCTGGTACTTTCCAGTGCTGTGAAGTGATTTCTAACAGGTAGATATACAAACACCAAAGCAGAGAAGAGAAAAATGTCAGTATTTCAAATGAGAGCAGAGGCAGGCAGAACCAGTATCCCCATAATCTCTACTGTTAGAACATAATAATAATAATAATAATCTATTTAAATGTATTATTGAAAACTATTTTAATAAATGGGCTGCTACTACTGAGAAATCAGCTTAGTGTTTTCTACCAATTTCTTGCTCAAATAATTGAGTGAAGATCCTGAATGGTCCAGCTGTACAATTATATATATATATCCAGAAGAAAACATTGGATTGATTCAGAACACTGTAACAAGAAACAGGATTGTCCCTGCTACTTCAGCTTTAAGTTGCTGCCCATGACAGAGTTTTTATCTCTGTTAAAAGTGCTATTATTTTCGTTTGCTAATCTTCCTTGTAGCTATGACAAGGATAGATGTTTACAATAAATCTTTTTTTTTTTTTTTTCTTTCTTTTTTTTGACAGACTGGAGCAGTCTTGATTGCGGTTGGTGACTAATAAACAAATAAAGGTAAAATAAAGGTAATTCTTTCTTTAAAAAAGGTCTCTAAAAGACATAGTTTTTAAGCTATGGTGATAGTTGGTGCATTCCTAAATGAATTACCTTATATTGTTCTATGTAGTGTAATGTTTCACATATTGTGGTCATGTTCAGAAAAAAAATGTTTTTAGTAGGTTTGCTCTTCATAAAGTTAAAAGTTTCATCAGTGTCTACAATATTGTGCTTTTTGCCTGTTCACTGAAATTGGCTTTAAATAGAGCTCAGTGTAAGCTAAGGTCTTGGAAACTCCTGTCTGCTTCTGAGAGAGAAAACTACATTCACACGTAACTGCAGTTGGTCAAATATTTCATAAAACTGGTGAAATTGTTTTGGGTGCTGTAGTGTGTCATACAAAATAGCTGAGCTTAGGTAGTGTCTTCTCTAAAATGTCTACAAGCCAAAAGATAAACCTGCTAGACAACTTTCTAAGGTGGGGACTTTTTGTGAATAATTAGCCCTGAGCAATGAAACTCGGGAGCCACACCTGGGTTGAATCTTTGATCTGTCCTTATACAGCTAGAACCACATTATAGAGTTTATGTATTATCCTGATGTTGCAGGCGATAAAATCCTTACTCTTGCATCCACACTGCAAAATATATATATGTGTGTGTCTATATGTGTGTATGTGCATGCCTATATCTCTCATATATATATGTGTGTGTGTATATATATATATGGTAACAGTGGATACTAAGGCTCCCTATTCAATGTAATGTTTCTTCATTGTTAATTCTGATGTGGTTTAATCACTTATATGATTTGTTATTTTTTCTTTCTTTCATGTAAAAGATGAAACTCAATGACACATTCTTTCTTGATAGCATCAGTTTTAAGAACAATATGTACAATAATCAGCATGCTGACAGGGAAGGATCTGCACCTGACCTATTTAGCAGCTACACTTATCAAAGACTGTAAAATTAAATAAATTAATCATTTATAATTTATATATATATTTAAATGCCATTCTTTGTTTTTAGACAGGTTTTATTAAATAAGAGAAAGGATCAGGTATTCTCATGTATTTGATCAAGCTATGTATGGTCTTTACTGGACACTCTACATGAAATGTGAGCTGAATGATAATCAGTTTCTCCTCTGTTTTAATCCTTGATGCACTTCCAGCTCTATATGTGGCCTTGGGCAAATCCCTGAGCTCCTCTGTCTATCTTATGCATGTAATAAGAATTATAGTAATATGGAATTAATTAGTTATGTGTTTTCCATTTTGAAGATTATTAACCCGATTCTTCTCTTGTTTACACCAATGTAATATATCAGTTTAATGAATTTGTGGCTGTACAATTTAGAGAAATTCAAGCCCAGCTTCTACTATCATACTTAATGCTTCAGTAGCTCTCTTGTATAATTAAGTTATGCAAATACACTGAGGAAACATCGATGTTACAAAAATTGTCAAGAATAAAATACTTTGCTTCTTCCCTGTCTGTCTGTCTTGGGACCGGTGCTTTTCAATATCTTCATCAATGACAGAGATAATGGGATTGAGTGCACCCTCAGATGACACCAAGCTGAGTAGTGCAGTTGATACCAAGAAGAAAGAGATGCCATTCAAAGGGATCTGGACAAGCTTGAGAAGTGGGCCCATGTGAACCTCATGAGGTTCAACAAGTCCAAATGCAAGGTGCTACAGCTGACTCAGGGCAATCCCAGACATGAGCACAGACTGGGAGAAGAACTCATTGAGAGCAGCCCTACAGAGAAGGACTTGGGGGTTCTGGTGGATTTAAAGCTCAACATGAGCCAGCAGTGCATGCTTGCAGCCCAGAAGGCCAACTGCATCCCGGGCTGCATCAAAAGAGGAGTGGCCAGAAGGTCAAGGGAGGTGATTGTGCCCCTCTGCTCTGCCTTTTGGAGGCCCCACCTAGAATACTGCATCCAGGATTGGGACTTCCAGAACAAGAAGGATGTGGACCTGTTAGAGCAGGTCCAGAGGAGGGCCACAGAAATGATCAGACGGCTCCTATGAAGAAAGACAGAAAGAGCTGGGGATGTTCAGCCTGAAGAAGAGAAGGCTCCGGGGAGACCTCATTGCAGCCTTTCAATACTTAAAGGGGTCTTATAAAGACAATGGAGAAGGACTCTTTACTTGGGTAGATAATAATAGGGCAAGGGGGGGATGGTTTAAACTAAACAGGGATAGATTTAGATTAGATAATAGGGGAAAATTCTTCATTGTAACAATAGTAAAGCACTTGAACAGGTTGCCAAGAGAAGTTGTGGATGCCCCCATTCCTGAAGGTGTTCAAGGCCAGGCTGGATGGAGCTTTGGCCAACCTGATCTAGTGGGTGGCATCCCTGCTTATGGCAGAGGGGTTGGAACTCGATGATCTTTAATGTCCCTTCCAGGCCAGGCCATTCTTTGATTCTATGACTGTATAAACACCTGACGGGAGGGTGTTGAGAAAATGGAGCCAGTATCTTCTTGGTTGTGCCCAGCAACAGGATGAGAGACAACGGGCACAAACTGAAGCACAGGAAATTCCGTCTGAATATGAGGGGGCACTTCTTTACTGTGAGAGTGTCAGGTCACTGGGACAGGTTGCCCAAGAGAGGTTGTGGAGTCTCCTCTGGAGATATTCAAAACCCACCTGGATACCATCCTGCACAACATGCTTTAGGTGATCCTGCTCAGGTTTGGACTAGATGATCTTCAGAGGTCCCTTCCAACCTCAGCCATTCTGTGATTCTGTGATTCCTTCCTGTGTAGTAATCACTACTTCTATTGAAAACAAAATAGAATAAAATTGCATGTTAAGTATGTATTAAAGCTCTAGGAAAATTAGAAAAGTTATTCTTATACAAAATTACTAGGAACTCACCCACTTAACTCAGAAATTCACCAGACCATTCTGCATTCAGGTAAGAAAATAAGACTACTTCAGTGGAAACACATTGTTGTAAATACTAACAGTTTGCTCTCTGTAGTTCTTTAGTGTACCTGTGCACCTGTATGGCTGGGCTGTTGAACTTGCTTCAGTCACACTCCTCACATGAATATTCACCTTTACTGAACTGATGCTGCAGGTGCCACTGAGAAGTAACCACCTGAGGAGTGGATAAATCATCAGGCAAGTATCTGTGAGTTGTAGTTCTTTAATCTCTAATCTCTTTTAGATTGTTTAAGCAGTCAGGCTAACTTGCACACTCAAATAGAAATTCAAGATGAGGAAACTTTAATTTAATTTTGCTTTCACTACTGGCATATTCAAAGAACAAGTTTTAAGCATTCTGGCATTCTTTTGAAATTAAACCAAAAATAAAACGTTTTTGAGCTACAATAATTTAGAATAATAAACAGCACTGCTTTTCTATATTACTCAGGAATTTCATATACTTCTATCCCAATATAAATTATGAAGATTCATGTATTAATTTTTACTTAAGCTTTTATGAAGCCATATCAAATACACAGTATGGTTTATTCTCTAACATCAGATCTAGGGAATTCCATATTAGGACTGGACTAAATATCTAAAAAGGAAAAAAAAATAAAAATAATAATTAAAAAAAAAAATCACCTTTGATCATTTTTAAACTAAGCAGTTTTGTCCATTTTTATCTCAAAAATCCTCCATATTCCCAAGGACAAAAACTGATCTTCTGATCCTGTTGATGCCAGGAGGCCATGAATAGAAGACCCTTATTTTCAAGCTGGAGAACATGGTAAACCCTTCTCCTTGCACCTTCTGCTCAGCAACGATGGCTCCACCACACAGCATCCCAGGTGTGGGTCCTGCCCAAGGAGTAGCGGGGCCAACCTGGGATGCCCCAGGTCCCCCTGCAGAAATGGCACACAGGAGGAGCACCAGTGGCTCCAGCAGCGTAATGCTTCCACTCTGCCATTGCCTGGTCTTGTTGTCAGGACTCACAGCTGAGTCTCTGTGAATGTCCAACAAATCTCGCATCTGAGTGAGGTTTCAGTCAAAACCTCAAGTAGCATTTGTTAACAGCAGTGTTTACAGTGCTGTGGTTTCAAATTCAGGCTGAGAAAACAAACAGTTAATGGGCAATAATTTTTAAGAGACTTGTAGGGGAATGTGGTTTTGTTTGGCTACATGCTGACTCTCAGTCTAAGATATATTGAGTAACGTGTTCAGTGCGTGGTTTCTTTTTAAGACCTACAAAAAATGCTTCCGGTCAACTATTACAGTACTAAAATAATCCACTTCAGTTAGGTTCGGATTCATGAATTCAAGAGCTCTAAAAATTTTGCTAACAGGGCTGGCCATGGAAATGGAGTACTGCCTGATCTGTTCCAGGTACAGCTCAGAGCTAGGGTGCTGCCTGTCTCCTCATTAGCCTTGTTTCCAATCACAACACATAACTTTTTTTTTCCTCTCTCTTTTTTTTTTTTTTAAACGTCTCTTGTTTATCCTGTGGGTATGGAGTGCTTCCAGAAAAAAAAAAAAAAAAAAAAAAAAAAAAAAAAAAAAAAAAAGGGCATTATTATGGCACATGCTCCAGCAAGAGTCCTGAATGAAACACAGTTCGCACATACGTACAGGCTGGAGAATGATGGTGCCCGTCAGATAAAAAAAAAAAAAAAAAAAATCCTAGTGGGAAAAAATGAGAAACTTCCACCATCAGAGCAGATGAGCAGATGAACAAGACAGTAGAACATGCACAAATTTCTTCCCCCTCATATTTCTCACAGAGTCAGCAAGATTAGGCCAGCATTTGGCCATTGTAATTCGCGGTTGAGTGCATTAAGTGAGGCCGACATCGGTTTTGGTGTGAGTTAACATGCCAGGCTGTGGCCTACCGTGCTTGAGGAACTGGTTCACACGCACAGAGGTGAGCTGCCTGCCCTGAGCAGCAAGGTGGGGCCAGCCACCCTAGTGCCAGCTTTCTAAAATGCCTCCACACTTATTTTAGTGTGTCTCACACTTATTTAGCGCTTCCAGAACTGGCTAAAACTAGAAAGCACAACAGGATTGAGAAAATACAGGAAGAGGAGATTAGGCTTTCCGATCTGAGTAAACTTTACTTTTCATTCTAAACAAAATGGAACTAGTTAAGCAAAGCTCTTGTTTTGTCCCAGCTGGTTTGCCTGTCTGCAGGATTCCCTGTCAAGGCGTGGTTGTAGGCAGCGTGTTGTGGTTAACTAGGCCACACGCTTCAAAGCCCCACTGTATGTGCTCAGCCTCGCTGCATGCTGTGGTCAATTCACGAAAGCACAGAGAGACAATCCCCAGGTCACGCTTGAGGCTGCAGACGCAGGCTTCTCAGCGTTCACAGGAGGCTCAGATTTCAGCCTTGTGTTGTTGGAAACAGATCAGGCACGCCAGGGGTGAAATATTTTAGCATCGTGCCTGTTTGGTTTCCTTATGTGGTTATAACCTTCAGACATTAAATACAGCATGCTCTTCACCTAGGTTACTTGAAAGGAAAAAATATTTCTTGTTTGATTTGTTGGAAAGCGTGTATTCTATACATGTATTTTGTATACCAGTGTACAACAGAAATGCAACAAATATGCAATATATATGTGTATTAAAATCACTATTATTATTTTAAGTGTAAGTATTCCTGTATTGGTAATCAAATGTCCAGTAGTAGAAAATAAATAAATAAAAATCTGCATTTATTACTAAACATGAATGATTTCCTCCAGCAATATTTCTAAGTCTTTTTGGTACTGAACAGGAATCCTTTCTTCTAGAAATATTTCAATGTAATCAGAAGAACAAACTGCAATAATGTTTTACTGGGTCATTTAGCTCTGATAAAGGAGCACCGCACCCACCCCATTCCTCAAGGTAGACTCAGCCTCCATGCCTTTCTTCACAAGGGAGGCACACAGACCCACGGCAGCTTTCAGTAGCACTGGGCTTGTCCCAGCCCACTGGAATACCTGGGCAGGGCTCAGGGCATGTTACACCTGCACTGTGTCCCCAGGCGTCATTCAGTCAAATGAGGACTGCAGCCCTGCGTCAGACATGCAGCAGGTTGGACGTTTGGGGTGACAGCTAGGGAAAAACAGTGCTCAGCAAAAACACACTGGCAGGTTCCTTCCCTCGTCAGCATGATGCCAGCTTGGGCAAAAATGGAAATTCACAGGAATAATTATGAAAGCATGTAGTTACTGCTGATATGATGAGTAATATAGAGAAGGTGATCATATCCTTTTGGCCAGCACATAAGATTTCTATAAATGCTAAATTGATAATATTGTGAGTTTTTTACGGTCTTCTGGATTGTGCATGTTATCCACAGATGTGTGTTTTATTTATTTATTTATTTTTACCTTGATATATGTAATGTGAAAGCCCATAAGATTGTTTGGGCTTTTCTTCTTCCAAAGCGAATGGAATGTTCTTCAGTTTACTGTTGCTAACAAAAACATCTGAAAAACTGAAAAACTGAACTTAAAAACAAGTTCACAATTGCTGTCTTTTGTGTAGCCTTTACATTGCTTTGTACACTGCTTTATGGTGTGGTTAATACTAATATTTGATCATTTGGAGTAGATAGTTCTTTGATCTATATTACCATTTCAAGTCTTTTTGTTGTTGTTGTATGAGACTATTTGCTTCAGAAAACTTGTTATCTTCTTTCTATTTAACATACATCTACTGTCAGGTATTGAAAAGATAAACACGTTTGTAAAAAAATTGATTTTAGTGTTTATCTGGTTACCACCCAATACTGTCTCAGTCCTTATCTCTTATTTGTTTATTTTTTGTCGGTCTGTAATTGCAGTTGTTTCTTGTCTCAATCTCATGGGACAGTTCTAAGGCTCAGGATGCTCTCTCTTTCAGCTCCAATCATACTAAACTACAAAATATTTTACTCCAAGTGTTGCAGTGCATTCTCTCTCTATATATATTCTCCATATATTATATTCTCTATAATCTGAAGCCAAAAATGGCTGATGTTACAGACATGATTAAAGAAGACTCTTAAGGTATGATTGATCTTAGTAGATAATAAACTGTCAAAATATTATATCATGAATTTAGAATTCCATTTAATTATGAAAAAAAAAAAAAAAAAAAAAAAAAAGGTTTTATTTCTACCTAAAAAAACACTCTCAGGAAAGAGTTAATTACCGCTAAGACTTATGTAACACAATTTACATGAGAAATATTAGAAATTTTTCTCTTTATTATAATTAGTCACTTTAATGCATAATAAATAATTTTGAACCAAGCAGGACACTATCATTCAGACATACTATAAAGTATGATCACGTAATACGTCATTTTCTGTATTAGTCATTTAGACAGGAAATTCTTTGGAAAATAAAAAGAAAGATGTCTCCAGGACAATTTAACTCCACTTGCAGTCCTTCAAAATGTTTTGATTGACAGGCAAATACTGCAGCCTTTATTCAGTCAAAATGACCATCCAAATTAAACACTCTAGCTTCTGTAGTCATTTTTCCCTGTGGAAAGCAAGCAGAAAATAATTGTTGTCATAAAGACGTATATAATAATGTATAAATATATAATCGCTACTTCTCATTTTATAAATGATTATAAAAGGAAAGATGTGGTAAAGAGTAATGAAATAGATAGCAACTACTTGATGGCACCTCCTGTGAACAACCATAAGCACAGTGGCCCTTATTTACTCATCAATTACACCTTTTTACATCTGCGTAATATTATTGATATATATATATATTTGTTGAAACAGCTCTTGATAATAAAGTGAATTGAGAAACAAGCTGACTCACTATTCTTGGAAAATATTAATATGCATAATGAAACACTTTGGATTGTGTACCAATTAAGTAGAGAGTAACTTGTCAAGACTATTTTTCTGGCATTTTCTTGGACTGCTTTATTCAGTCAAAGCTAAGCCACAGGTAGTATCTTGCTCTCGACTTAAAGTCTGTATGCCATAAGGTTATGCAAAATCTCTGTAGTTCTCTAGAACTTGATGATACACTTCATAATTTACTGTATTTACAACATATAAAACCACATGAAACCTAATGAAGACAACTTACCGTTGTCACTGTTTATGTTTTTCTGATGTGTGTATCACTTTCCTGATAACAATTCCCTCAAAGATCATATAAAATACAACTCAGATCTGAAACACTCCATTGCCCTTTGTGCAGTAAAACAAAATCCAGGGGGAATGATTTAGCAAAGCAAATCTACCTCCAGCCAGTTTTGCCCACCCTTGCTTATCTCTTTTTTTTTTTTCAAAGAAACCAATTAAAATAATAATTTGTAAATGAATGTTAAACAGTAAATTTATTTCACCTTCAGAAAACTGTATGAACTAAAAGCTTTCTTACCAGTTTAGGCTTCCTTTTCCATTTTTTTTCTCTCTCTCCCCCTCTCCCTCCTCCCGCACTCCCCCTTAGCAAGATATGCAGGTGTGTTGTGCTCCTAAACAAGGATAATAGGTACTGAAAAGAGCAAGAAATGTTCTGATCCGTGTTAGTGAAATGCTGTGAAAACCAAGACACAACATGCATGGTGACATGGTGATATAGAAATGCTAGTAGTGATTTATTGATGTGATTTTCACATACACAAATAGTCCATTCCATAAACAAATAACCCACATCAACACATACAAGCACAAAATGCACGTTGAATTTTATTACTAGAAAACTTGCCTCTATGGGAACAAATTCTATTCAGTGTAACAACAGTAAGTTTGGCTTTCATGTTATTCACCAATATATGTAGACTTTAAGTTTTAAAGGAGCAAGAAATTCCACCTGTATGAGTGAGGTCAAAAATATACTGCTTCTGGATAAAAATACTTAGCTTCACAAATATGAGACATAACCAGGCAACAAATATGCAAAATAAGCTGTAATTTTTTGAAGATCACAAGGATTTCAACTACTGCAGAAAAACAACAAATAGAAATAGGAACAACAAAATTATTATCCTGATAAGCCTGATTAATAAAGAGAAGCACTGTCTGCAATATGTACAACACAACTTTCTGACCTCCTAAACTCTGATAAGGTTTCATTTCATGTGGTCATTTAAAAGATGCCTATAGGAGAGCTACAAGGCCTGAGAAACTTGGCCTATGATAGCAGTTTGAAAGAAC
This sequence comes from Oxyura jamaicensis, assembly GCF_011077185.1. Taxonomy (NCBI): domain Eukaryota; kingdom Metazoa; phylum Chordata; class Aves; order Anseriformes; family Anatidae; genus Oxyura; species Oxyura jamaicensis. The sequence goes on along the minus strand of NW_023303606.1, from coordinate 67,506 downwards.
TGGTATTGCTTTGCCTGAAGGAGAGGAGACACAGAAAAGGCACCATAACATTCCAAGATGACGCAGGAAGAAGGAAGAAGCTGAAGTCTAAGTTGAAGTTGAAGTTGAAGTCAAGGTAGAAGAGGAGTGAAGTATTTTCAAAAAAAGTGAAAGGATATGTGGGAGAATCTCTATAGAAAAGTAAAGTGGTCTGTGACAAAACAGAGGAAGACCCTTTTCCATGCCATTTATGAGCTTCCCCCAGTCCCTTAGCATGGGTGATGTGCCTGCCTAGCTTTCCTTCCTTACCTTTACTCTCCTGAACCACCTCTCCCATCCCTTCTGGAGAGGCAGAGCTCTCTCAGAGCACCACTGGCCTCCCTGTGTTCCCCTTCACACAGGAACAGCACAAACCACCATGGCCCTTCCTACCGCTAGTCCCTTCCCTTACATCACCCTGAATTAAGGATATATTTTCAAAGAGCCTTGAACTGGCTCTCTGTGAAGGCCCTGAAGGACTTAAATAGTGAAGTTGCTTTTCTCATAGGACACCATAACTTGCAAGTATGTTTTTGAAGAAGCCTAAAGCATTATAGAAACATTAACTACTTTACCACTCACAACAGCATTTTAAATACAGTTATACAGTCAGTTTGGTTTTCAGAGGGAAAGCATATCATAGGAACTGGTGCACCTTACCACACTTCTTCAATCACAGAAACAATTAAATTGAGGGAGACAATAAAAAGTAGGAACTCCAGGGATTTGAACCCCAACTTCTAAACTCCTAACAGTAAATTCAACTGTCTAGGAAAAGAAACCAAAAAAAAAGGGGGGGAAAAAAATACTCTTTTTATTTTTTGGCAGATTTACCCTCAGTAGGCTATATCTTCATGAATCTGAAAACTGGTCTGAAATGTGTATGAAAAAGAGACTTATTTCAAGTGCCTCTACATTTGAACTGACTGATTTCAGTGACAACTTTTTTCTCTAATTTCTAACTAAACTTACATTACCTGTTCATAATAAATTATTTTCTCCCTACTGAAACACAGTTTCATTCTCTACTTTATGAACTCATTACTCATTTTTTAAAGAATCAAAATCAGGCCCCACATTCCTCTGTTATTAAATACTTGTTAAACTCTTCCACATTTTCTGAGATTTATAAAGAACCTTTCCTCTTATCTATGAATATAATTTTTAATGATATATATTATATATATATATATATATTAAAGAAAAATGATTTCTTTTAACCAGGCCAAATTACTGAACTACAGCATGTTTGAATCTTTTTTTTTTTTTTTTTTTTGAGAGATATATAGTGGCCAGGAAGCAAAACTGTGAGAAAAGTATCTGTTTATTATTATTATTATTATTTATTTGTTTGTTTGTTTGCTTGATTGTTTAGTGGATGTGAGAATCAATATTACTCCACATTTTGAATAAATCACACATTTCAATCATGACTGCAACTATCTATACTTTAAATTTGAATTGCTGTGCTTTACAAAATGAAACTTTCTCTGACAAAATTCTTCATTCTTCATTCTATATACATATATTATTCTTTAAGTGACAATGATTGCTCCTTTTCTTGCAAAGTGAAAGAACTAAAGGGGAAGAAATATTTACATCCTGAAGATGATGAACTGGAGATAAAATTTCACCAAATCCTTCATACATTCATATTAGATATAGTGGCAATATTGAGATGATTAAATGATGCTGTTGAGTTAATCCACTGTACTGTGTAGAACAAGACAAATATTGTTAGCCTTTCACAGTTTCTTCATAGAATTTGGAGTAGTCACTGTTATCATCAGAAACTGATTAATAAGATATTTATATCTAGCTGCCCAACTTAAAAGCTGTTTGTTTGTTTTTCTGTCTTTTGTTTATTAATCAGAATGTATTCATTTTATGAATTTGTCCTAAATTTATCTCGGTGTAGATAGCCTCTTGATTTATGTAAATTGAAATGAAAGAAGCACAAGAAGCACATATATATATATATATTTTTAATCTGCATTTAAATCAGGGAATTAATGGTTTTCACAATTTAGTTTTTTAAAACTGTATTTATCTATCTAAACCCAGTAGAGTAGTTGGATTAGAGTATAAATATTTTCATGGAACAGTATTTTCAAACGTGTCTCTTGCTTCATTTCTGTATCACAAAGTACCTTACAGGGATCTCTCATTTTCTGTTGGACATTGAAATTAGCCCTTACCATTATAAAATTATTATTATTGAATGTAATTGTGAAACCAGAGAGCCATATTCCATAAATTAAGTCACATCCAAGCTTTTTAGCACAACTTTCACATTCTTTATATAAATAAAAATAACCGTTTATGAAAATGCACATAACTTTTGGGTTAAAATGTATGGGTTTTGTGTCTTTGGCATACACTTCCCATGAATTTTTGTATAAAATATGGTAACAGAAATAATTATCTCTAGGTTTTGAGAAGACAAAAACATTGCATGTTAACTACAAATGTTTCTTACTGTGAAAAGATACTGAAATAAAAATTACCGTTCCACAGGTTTTCCAGCTGAACGTATTCCATTTTCACCTTCTTTCACACTCTCTTAAATTTGCACATCAAAATGAAAGAAAAATGCTGTTACATCTCAGGTGTAATACTGCCACAACAGAAGGGGTAGTCAAACGATAAAATAAATAAATAAATAGATGGATGGATGGATGGATTAAAGCAATATTTGAAAACTCATACTGCAGCCCTTTTGCTTCAGACATAGAAGGAATCTGGTGAAGATGTGGCATGCATGTATTTACACCTTCAAGGCTCTTTGCTTGCGCTTGAAACTAACTCTTCAAACAGATATCTGAAAAGAAACATTCAACCTTTGTTTCTAAACACCAAAGTAACTGACAGCCAATCCTTGAGATTTGTTAATGTGGGAAACTGTATGAGATACAGCTGAATAAATGTGTGTTTACTACACAGACACAAAACATCTGAGCTTAGACTTTTTCTTACAGTCAGCAGAGATCTGTCCAGGAGTTGATGAATGTGTCTTATCCTAAACTAGATACCTACATTTGGTCAGATTAATTTTGCCCTTTGTGGCATTGATCATATTTCCTGTACTTCCACTGAATACAAAAGTTGACTAGGTGACCCTAGCTTACCTGTGTGACTAGCTCAGGTGCACATATCTACATCACAGACACCAAAAGATGTATAAATTTATATTGTCCTTGTGATATTGTGAACAGAGTTTTTGTAAGATTCATTCATATGTTAAGCAGATCTAATTAAAGTGCCTGAGCAAGGCACAGTATGAAATAAACAGTTTAGGTTGTTTTCTTGGAATATGAAAACTTTGTGACATATCTTTCTTCTTAATTATTCAAAGGAGCAACTGAAATCACAATACATTCTCACAAACTGTATTAATTACAGGCCTACTGTAGTCCATATTCTGTATGAATGGTGCTTAAAACTTTGGAAGATCCTCTTTTCGTTCCAATGCAGTGCAGGATTTATTTGAAAAAATCTCTGATAGTTCAAAGAGATGGAAAAAATCTTTTGCTCATTTCAGTTCCATATTATTTTGCTATAGCTATGCCTCTAAGGCACATTTGAACGTCTAACCCTTTTGATCCATCTGGGGGAATATATAAACAGAGCCAGAGTAATTTAAAAGGGGAGTTGACTTTCCATTACACATTCATAGAGCTTTTTGTTATCTGCTTAACATGGCACACCCTTATCTGGTCCGTTGGCACTTACCTTGAACCAGCCTTAAATTGCCATAGAATTTCTTAGCCTTAGATTGTAAAGGCTAAATCCAGAGATGATCTGTCAGATGTACAGGGAATCCACCGTGAATCTTGAGTGGTTTACCCTGGCAAATTAGATAAATTTAGATTACCTCTAGTGTTATTTCATCTCACAATTATAGTTGTTTCAAATTTACATAAAATTTAATTCCTGAAGGTGGCAGTATCATAAGCAAAACTATATACAGCCTTCAATGCATGCAGAAACCCAGAACATGACCATGCAATTATAAGCGTTAATTTAATAGTAGTGCCTATGAACATGTTCAGCTGAGAGTAAATTCTGTGCTAGCATTAGGTTAGAGGTTTGTTCTGAGTACTTTCAGTGTATTTCCGCTGAGCTGTAAAACCCAAAAAAGTACATATTTTCCCTTTGATGTCTTTTAGCAGTTCATGCTACTGTTCTTCATGAATTATCGTAAGTATTTCATACCAGAACTAGTGAGTTTTTAAACATTTTTTGTCTCTTTCTTTGTTTCACAAAAGTCATTTTACATACAACACACATAGAAAAAGGAGTCACAATGCCTCTTCAGAATGTAAAATTAAATCTGTAGGGAGTCCCCATTTCTCTGAAAGTGGTTTTATTTGATTTTATTATTCATAGTTGCTAGCTATGTCTGTGTAGACTGACTGGTTAGATAACAATGTGGGGAATAACAAATTTCACCTACCCATGTCCCTATATATACAGAAGCATGAATCACCCCCTTCTACAAGAGCAATTTTTAAAAAATAAAATAAAAAAAAAATTAAAATGCCTTTAATAGCAAACATTTGAGATTGTACTGAAATCAGGGGGAAAAATCCGTTAAGCTTAATGATTATGTGAGAAACCTTTGATTTAAGTAGACTGAAAAGGGAAAAAAGTAGAGGAGAGGTACAGGCCACTTTTGCAAAGTCCCTAGTACGGTCAAAAAGAGTCTCACTCTGCACCCAGAGGAACGTAATCTTGACTCCATCCCCATCTCCTTGGAAAAAGTAAGCTCTTCAGTGAGCGTAAGTCCAGCCTTTGACACTCGGGTAAAGCAGGGCAAACCACCCCATGCAATGTAGCATTGACACAGAGAGGTAAAGCAGTATGCAGGCATGCTCCCTGGTGCTTCCTCCTGGAAGAAAGGGTTTGCATCATTTCTTAATAATGGATACACCTGAATGTTGCAAACTAGCCCTCGGTTCTTCCTTGCCATTATCTAGAGCACACAGCTTATTTTCTGGTTTAACAGGACTCCTTCCCCACTGTAGCACAGGCCTCTTGTTCTGAGGCCCCTGGAGCAGAAGCCTCCAGGTCCATGATATGATGAGGGACCTGGTGCCCCCCCACCTCTCCCGCATACTGCTCTCTTGGGGCACCCAGGAACTGGCTGGCTCCCCAAAGCAAATACTTTTTAATTAGGAAAAAGGAGAAAATATATCTAAAAATGTTGAAATAGCATGAATAATACTTAACTTACCTGGTTGTCACATGGTTTCCACATCAAAATCCTTTGGAGGGTTTACCCCTGTCTTGCTCAGCTTTACATCTGTCAGTGATCAGACAGGTGGCGTGCTTTTTACCTCATGTCAGAACTCAGATTCTCTTCATTTTCACATCCTCCGTCTTCTAATACTTCCCAAACCTGACCGAACTAGTCTAAGCAAGTCCCACAGGGCAATGCTTCAAAAGACTTTTTTCTCCTTCGTTTTAGCATTACAATTTACCTTCATTATTTTTAGCTCCTACAGCAAGCATTCCCTGGTTTAACAGATAAGACAGGAAGACTTTAGCTAGCTCTGTAAAAATGTGTATGTAACCTCAGTAAAGTAAGGATTGTTGCTACTGAATCTTATATGTTGCTGTGTCATCTGCAAAATAAGCATAATTGAAATGAAACAGTTGAAATGCTAACAGCCTGTTATTTTTATTGGGGAGTTCCTGATGCAGCTTCTTTAGAATTTCACTTAAAAAAAATAAAAATAAAAATAAAATAAAAAATCATCTGGCTCTAATGCAAATGTTAGAGGTCTACTGAATTGCCTGTGGTTCTGATACCTCCAAGGCAGAATTAGCTCATCTCTGGTGTGGATATACTATAGCCAGTATTACATCTGGGGCATTGTTTTCACCAGAGACACTTTGTACTCCAGAGATGCTTGCAGACTGAGAAAATAGGACGTGTCGCAGTGTATCACAAAGAAAACTGGGGTGGCTAAGCAGTATTGCTTCAGCTAATGGCACTCATTACTTACCCGTCATTCTGAATAATCATCAGTATAAAAAATAATAATTAGACTTAGAAATATATATAAAATGAAGGGCAAAATTTGAATGAAGTGGAAATGATGCCCATGACCCTCTTGTTTCTCTGAAATAAACTCAGACTTTTAGAAGAGCCATGGATGTATTAGCTGTATAAACGGGACTGTGCCCACCTGAAGCAGGCTACCCCAGGCCTCTTCTGAAGCACAGCTCTTCCTAGGCACACGTCTTGCAGTGGCCTTTTGTCACCTGCTGCAGTAGCCTCTCATCTCTGGTGACTGTCACACCACAAAGGTGGGAATACCAGCTCCCTATACCTCTTTCTTTCTCTTTTTCTCTAAAAACCTATTTTCTCTAAAAAGCAATGTTTTCAGAAATCTTTTTTTCCCAATTTCTACATCTAGATTTCATCCAGCCTATGACTATAAGCGATAACTGTTTTGCAGACCATTCATCTGGGGCTGAATGATAAAAAAAAAAAAAAAAAAAAAAAAAAAAAAGTTAAAAAGACTAATGAGTTGCTGTACAAAAGCTTTTCCAATGGTTGATTTTGATCCTTGTATTTTTAACTTAATTTAATACTTTGCCTTTTTTTACGACAGATGAAACATATCAAATATTTTGATGAATGGAAATGAATCTGTATTTGGGAGGAAAAAAAAAAAAAAAAAAGTCAATGCAAATTTCACACCGAGAGCCTTGGGGCCTTTCTAGCATTGCCAAATTAAAGGTAAAAAGGTAAAAGGTTTTATGAAAAGGTAAACAGAAATGTACAAAATCTTTTAGTCATAAGTAGAAAGTTTCACCATTACATCTCATTGCTGTGCCTCCAAAATATGTTGTTAATATTTTTTCTGACAATTCTCTGATGGAATTCATCAGAGAGATTTTCTCCAGTCAAAAATATAAACAGCACCTGATGTTCAAAGACATTGGAAGTACAATGCAGTCTTCATATCAAAAATCTTTTTAATGCACGTCTGTGCTTGATGACATAATGCATGTAAACAGATGCTTTCAACTTATATATATTTCATTTTAGTAACCTACAAAAAACAGTGTGTGCTACACAGAGGTTCATGTGTCCTAAAGCATATTTGTACTTCCTGCTCATACGGACTTTACTCAGACAAAGTCTCCAAATGAAGCATTTCAAATATATCTGAATTTCCAATTATTAAATAGATACCAGGCCTTCATGGGAAACAAGAGCTTCAGAAAAATGGTTTTTAAATCAGGGTGACTTGACTTGGGAGTTTACTTTGGCTTCTGTCCAAGGAGAAAGATTCAAAAGAGCCAATTACACCTCCACGCCCAGTTAGAAAGTCTGCAGGTATTAAGTTGTTTGTTAAGTAGAGTTATTGCGTTAGTAATTTTAGCAGCGTTTGTTCTTTGTGGAAGGCAACAGGCTCTTCCAGATAGTTTCAAAACATGGCAGGGCAAAACTTGATCTTATTAAAGCTAAGTTTCTACACATGCTATTGTTTCTCACTTTGCAGGTTTCCCCTACATTTTTCAGCCAAAATTGTTGTTAATATATCATTCTCTGTGAAATATCTTTTTGACATTTTTTTTTATTTTATATATTAGATAAAAATAATTTATTTTAGGGGAAAAAAAAACAAACTCACAACGTTCACAGCAGACTCCAAGGCCTCATGGGCCTGTCCTCTTATGATTATTATTTTATTTTCTGCTCACTGGGAAATAAATAAATTTAAAAAAAAAAAAAAAACTAGATTATTTATTTATTTATTTATTTATGAAAGAGAGAAACATGCTTGCACAAGATCAGTAAATTAGATAAATGCTCAATAATCTTCCTTAGACTTTCAAACCAAACGTTTTGGGATTACTTAAAACTGTAGCTCAGTTCTGTACAGTGAATGCCTTACTATGTGTGATCAGAAAGCAAGGATGACCAAATGATTATGGTAATAATCATATATTTCATTTGGTCCTATTGCTGGTTTACTCGGAAAATGCCGTTGGAACTCCAGAATGAGTGAAAAGGTCTAGAGCTGTTGTAATGAAACATCTGTAATGAAACATCCCAACTGGTGTCACTGAAGTGCAAGCTCACGGAGGTATAACTGAAGGTAGAGTTTAGTTCAAAGGCGGCTATACATGTACCCTACAAGCCCAACCTGTTGCTCAGGCTCAGTGAGGCTGCTCAGATGAGGAGGAAAAGCATGATTTGGTTTTGCAGAGGGAAATATTGCTTCAACTCTTACCATATTAAACCACAATGCAACCCAGAGGAAGTCTGCTATGCAGGTGTATGCAGTCCCTAGCAAGAGTAATCTTCCTAGCAGAGGACTCCAGTGCAATGCAGTGCCCTCAATCTCCCATATATTATGGTGTCTGCAGACAGCTGGCATAAGAGGTGTAGCAGTGGCAACTGGATGTGCAGGAATTACAGGCACAACTCTCAGGCTTCCTTTGCCTTGCTTACTGCTGTGCAGTAGTCTTACTGTGCAGACTACTAGCCCCTCTCAAGGAGCTCTGCTATCCCTTGGGCTCCATCACTGCTGCCGACAATGGCTAGGGCAGTTTGAATTATACCAGCTCTCAGAGATGACTCAACCTTCTTATGTCCATGTCTCCAAACATGCTCAAAATCAGCATATTTTGACTCATATATGTTTCCTAGGCCTAAAAAGGTTCTGCTGCCATTGGTGTGGATTGTGTGATTAGTTTCCAACTTTGACAGAGATGAATGCCTCTTTGTTGGCTAAATTTGTAATCTTCAAATGATAAGATTTCTTTTGTCTTGTCATAGCTCTGTGGAATTTCTTGTAAATTCAGCCACAGCTTAGACACTAACTTGTTTTGCAAGTTATACAGAAGTTGGCTGGTAACATATCCAAATGGAGCATAAGCCTTGAGGCTTCTTTTCCAGCCAGCTTTGAAACTATCGTATGTTTAAGGCACTAAAAGGCCTGCGGAGCATGAACCTGATGGAATGTGTGGTATTCATTATCTCTGGAAGTTTACATGTCCTTCTTGATGAATCAGAGCTACAAAGTGACAAAGTCCTGGACTCCAGTAAGAGACAAAAGAAGCTGCAGAGGAGGAAGAACCTCTGCAGTTAAACAAGTTGCTCCAAATCTTGAGTTCACCAAGCAAAGATTTGGTCCTTCTTTGAAAATAGTTTCAGGGATGAACAATTTATTGGGCTTCTTGACTCCAGAATGATTTATAATAACTGCTGTAGAAAAGGACAGTATTTCCCATTTAACGGATAGGTCAAGTACAGAAGCCAAAATGTAAGTAGATGTCTGATCCTGTGTCAAAGAAGAGTGTAAAGAGAGGGAGCAAGCCACATGTACACCCTAACCACAGAATCATCCTTCTCTCTTTTTAGGAGTCAGCTTTAATTATGTGTTAAATGTCAACAAAGATCTACAAATTACTTTGAAGAGAAGACAGGAAAGACCAATTGCTGCTAATACAGTTTTATTTGCAAACTATGTAAGAGTTAAGAACTATTTCTTGATTTATATATTTAATTTTAGTATAGTCAAAATGGCAATGGGATACAGGTCACTGCAAAGGTTGCTGAAGAATTCATTTAAACATGCAAAATACAAAGTTTAGAGTAGGACCTACCATGCAGCTTGCCTAAGTCATGCAACGTTGTTTCTATACTCATACGATGTGGATTTCTTCAGAGGTATGGAAAACCACCTCACTGTAGGCCTCTAACTGATGTTCTGACTTGCTAAGTGTTGTCATCCTGCACTCCCTCTGTAGTCACTGGGAGGAGATAAGTATGTCCTACAAGTAATTCAGATCTTGGACGCTCTGATTCATCCTCTAGAGTGATTTCCTCTCTGCTGACTTAACAAGGAGGATGTGCTTTTGTTTGATTTTCCGGAGTTGGGTGCATAAACCTAAGTGAACTAAGTATTACTTCAGACTAGCCAGGGGGATTCTAGTGTATTTTTCCCTCTTTGTTTTCTCTTTTCTTCTGGAAAACAAATTACACGGGATTTGTATTCAAAATACCTTTATTCCTTTATGCAAATGAGATAGATCCCCTCAGATACAGGCTGGGGATTATATCATTTTCTCGTAGTAGGGAGACAATAAGGATTTTTTTAAAAAAAAAAAAAATGTTATTTTCAACTGCACGAAGACTTTACCCCAAAAGATTTTGGGAATGGTTGAAGCCAGCCAGCCCCTTTTCTTTTTAGTCATAAATCTCATGCTTCTAAAACTGGATTTTCCAGCCTTGATGATGGACCCCATTTAGATGGTGGAAGGAGAGAAAAACCCTCTTCCACCTCAGGTGCACTTGTTGCCTTTCTGGGTACTTCCTTCAGGGAGAAGTATGTTCTTCTAGGGATTACTCTCATGATGAAATTTTGCACAATGAGGAAAGGAGAAGGAGAGCAAAGCAGACTGTGACCTAGCATGTGTGGGAATTACGGAAGGTAGAAAAGAAATGGCACAGGTCTGTTTGGATACGGAGACTAATGTCCACTCATCAATCAGTCTAACAAAGACAAAAGTTGCGAAGAGTTTTTGAATTTTCACATCTCACACTTCTGCCTTCTCAAGGTCTGCTGTTGTAAAAATGTTGTGATGTTGTAATGTAATTGGCCATATGTATATTTAAAACTAATTGCACAGTTCAGATGCAAAGAGAAGGAAAACAGGGTGCTCTTGATTAAAAGATGGAGACTGCTTAAGTAACCAGAGACTGATTCAAACATTTTGCAGCTGGGGATGCCTTTTCCTAGGAAGAAAAGAGAGTTGAAATGAAAAGAGAAAAAAAAAGAAAAGGGAGGAGGGGGTCAAAAAAAAAAAAAAAGAAAGAAAAGAAAAGAATAACTGTTGGAAGGACTGCTGATACCACTTATAATAGGGAGCAGAGGAGCAGAGAGGTCCACAGGATTTTTCATGTGCCATAATTGCATGCATGAGGGGGAGATATTGACATTAGCAGCCTCTTTAACTTCAGTAAAAAAAAAAAAAAAAAAAAAAAAAAAAAAAGGGCCGAGAAAGACTAAGAGTCTGAAATCTGTATTCTAGAGAAAAACGAGCTGTAGGCACTGTGCAAATTTTCCATGTGGAAGTGTAAAAAATATTAAACAAATAACAAGGGGAAGTGATGGGATCTCCACCCACAAAAGCTTATGTCAAGACCACACATACCTCTGAATTCTGTATGCTAGGTATATTTTTGAAGTATGTACTCTGTTTCTAATCCATGGTAAATGAAATTATTATAATGGTCTCTCCTCTAGCCTTAAAATACATGAACCACTTGCTCTAGTGTAGCAACCTAAAACAGCAGGCTGAGGGGAGAAGAAGTTTATTATACCAGCTGTTGCCGCTGTTTTTAAAACCACACCCGAAAGGAAAGGTGCTTGAGAGGAAATTGGTGCAGTAGGTTAATGAAAGGCAACAGTGACCAATACAAATAGAGGATTCAACTACACTGCTATCTGTACTCGTACTATTCGCACCAGCAGTGGCAGGATGAGCAGTAGAATAAGCATCTGGGAAATCACAGCTGAGGACAAAACCCAGGGTTTAGGAAAGTTCTTCCATTGGAGCTAGAGATTTTTGTTTTGCTTGCAGAGTCACTAGCCCAAGTATTGCCATTCTTGCAGGACACAGGAAAACTTATCAAGCAGAAAAGCTTGTACAAATCAAATACAAAGCTTATACACTACAAAATACTTATCTGTGGATACTTCAAACCTTTCTGTATCTCCTCCTCATATGCAAAAACTAGTTGAACCTGCAATGCATACCTTTCAGAGAAAAATAATCAAATCTGAAGACATTTAGGAAACTGTGAAGGTTTCCATTTCCTTTCCTCAAATAATTTCAAATTTATAGCAAAATCAAGAATGTTAATTTTCTTCCAGAAAATCTGAAATTCCAAGTTTGTGACAACAATTATATCAGTAATAGCTTCCATCCACTTATAGTGATCAACAGCAAAAAAAATCATGATTGAATTTTGACAGGATTCTTAGAAAAACTGTTCCAGCTACTAATCTATGCATTTTGTGTAAACTGAAAAAACTAGGTTCACTGAAGAGACTGACAGCCTGCTTTTTGTTTTCGTAGCATTTTCTATTCCAAACTACTGTCTGTGTCACTGTCTTTCTCAGCAGTTTCCTAAATCAAGTTGTACCAGTAGAGTGAGGTTGCTTTATTACCCTTCTTGTAACATTTTTGACAACTGTTAAGAAGAAGGATATTAGGTTGTTTTAAAAGGTCTACTTCATGTAGAAAGAACCAATACTGCTTATAACATCTGAAGTTCTCATATTAACTTATAGGTTCCTAGTCCCATTATCTTAAACATTCAGCATAATTTATTTTAATATAGCTTTCTTCTTCTTTTATTTCCTATAGATTTTTACATGTCTTGTTTTGTCTGTTGTTGTTTTCAAGACTGACATATTTGAGATTAAAGGAGTAAAAACATGTATTTATTTTCAAGAAAGCCTCTGCTGCACACTTCACAAAAGTTGGAGGGTTTTTTGTTTGTTTTCCCAGTTTGCTACACTACCCTTATTAATACCATTACTACTAGTACAAAACATTTATACAGCACTTTAGCTTTACTAAAGAAATTTGTCATTATTTAACAAAAGGATAAACTCAGATCACAGTCCAAGGGGATTTGGGGGGTGGCAAAGGGGAATATCTGTTGTTAGCTTAGTGGCAGAGCAGCATCCCATGCATTCCTGCCCCACTCCTAGTCAAACTGAAGGCAGTGCTTTGACCTGAAGGCAGTGCTTCGCTGTAGCGTGCCTATGGATCATGCACCTTTTAAAGTTAGTTTGGCAGACTTGCACGTCTCAGGTACACAACTGAAATGGTGGATGAGGCATTCTTACTCTCCAGAGTGCTGCTTATCGCCTTGGATGTGAGGCACAGAAACTCTTTATCAGTTTCCTGAGTGACTGGCTGTTTTCTTAGGTGTGTGCCTGTACTCAGTGCACTATAAGGCCGCACCTCTCCGTTCTCACCACTCTCATTCCCCGTGTAATTATATGTGCGTTGTCATACTCTTGAGAAACCGAAGGGACAACTTGCTAATATCATGACAACATTTTTTTTTTTTTTTATGTTGAGGCATCAATTTTATATCTAACAATGACTAAGACATTTTGAGTGTTTAATCTTTCCTTCTTCTGACAACATCAGAAGTTATTATTCATTACAGTAAGAAAGGCATAAAATGCCAGTAATGATCATAATAATGAATTTTGTTTTCAGAATAAATGGATTGAGTGGAATTCAATATTTTTTAAACTTATAATTGTTCTTAACATCTGTCTTTTCCTTGGCTTCGCTTTCTCATCCTATGTGTATGAAGAAACCTAAATGGATTTAAAGCAGTTTTGAAACCCAAACAGTGCAATCATTGGTCAGTGTTTTTTGTTGTTGTTGCTGCTGTTTTGTTTGTTTGTTTTTAATTTAGAATGAAAGTCACTATTCTCTCCAGGTCCAGGTTCAGTACATCCCTTGCTGAGGGGTATCCTAGCTAACTGAGTTAATGTATGGAGTATGAGGAATGATGGGGGAATGACCTCATGTGAATTCAGTGAAATACTAAACAATTTAATGTTGTCTGATGTTACACAGGTGTCTCACTCATTGTTTGGCAGGTGCAAGCTGTTTATACATTCCTATTATATTCACTAATTTGTGAATGTATGTTCATGAATGTATGTTCAAATGCACTGTCATGTATTATGCATGCATTAGATATACCAGCTGATCAGGAATAGCACCTGAAATAACTTGTGTGTCTTCCACAGCAGCGAGGAAGCCCTCCTAGAGGGGATACCAGAACAGGAAGTTCAAAAGGGTTGTAGAGGTCTGAGGGGTGAAGATCCCAGGGAATGACACCTGTCAGAGGATAAACCTCCAAGAGACCCCTGAGAAACCATACAGCTCATCACCAGTCCATGCCGCTGGGGGTACATTGCAGGTGTGAATGAATAAGGGTCAGTTTTATATTTGAATGGCTTTAGTACAAACCTCTTTATCCAAAATGCTGTGCAAACAAAATTAGAATAGTATATATCTGCAGTTTTAAAATAGTTTTCTAGAGGCAATTTTCCCATATAAACTACCAAAAAGGGGAAAATAAGAGGAAATAGTAGATAAGGAGAATACATCAGATTTTCTAATATACCTAGAATGAATGTTCAAGTAACTTAAAATAAGCATGAAAATGAAGTGTGCCTTTTAGACAAAATACACAGGCAGAGTAATCAAATGGCATCAGTTATGTTGTCCCACCGGCTTCGTTAGAGTGAAGCTCCCCTACTGCTACAAGTCTTCATGGAATATTATGGACAATTTTGTGTTGGCAGGGATGGGTCTTACCTCTGTTTTCGGTGAGTTTGGAGTTCAAAATTACGTAGAAAGGTGTATTTCCTGTGTAATTTACAAATTTTCTCATCAATATTTTTCTACTCTAAAAATAAAAACATTGAAGTCTTTAATAGGGAAAAATGACTGCAAAATATATATATTGTTCATTGTTGAGGGCTAATCACTGTTTTTGTTACGTAGATGAAAGTCTCTTTAAACGTGCAAGAAAGCAAGCTGCTCAGAACTGGAAATGAATGAAATATTTGAAAATGACTGAAAGCTGAAAATGAGCAAACATGAGCAACTGCTATCTTCAGCAATAGTCAGCAGGGTTTTGGCCACGGCAGACTCTACTGAATTTCCCTGCACCAGTGGACCTGGGTAAAGCTCTGGTGTTCCATGCTGGTAGAGGGATTCTGAGAGCTGCTATGAAAGGAAAGAGCTCTCTTCCCCCATGGCTTACACCTGTTTCATACTATGTGTCTCTAATCAGGAAAAGAGCATCATGGATCCAGAGTGGCTGGGGCTCCATGCATCCAAACCCACTTAAATCAGGGAGGTAGGCTGTAGAGCTGAGATTTGGATCAGGGCTCAGATGTGGAGCCCTGTTGCAAAACCTTAGAAGACTAAGCTTGGAAAGAGCCTAGATAAGTACATCACCTGGAACAGCCATCTTACTTGAAAGAAGGATTTTTCCAGATAGTGCACAAGTCCTGCTTGTTTCTCACCCATCTCCACAGAACAGAGGAGTGACCCCCTGCTGTGGGCACAACACAGACTACCCAGTTATCCATGCTAGAAATGTACCATCCACAGGTAGAAACATATTTCTACCATGTATTTCTTCCATGCTTCAGGGGAGCGGGTTTTCAGATCCCATCACATCCATGTGAGCAAAGGAAGTGAGGCGAGAGGAAGATCTCACCCATACTGCAGAAGCAGCCCATCATCAGTGAGAGCACTGGAAGCTGTAGCTGCTATGTTATGTGTTATCTGGGAAAACTGAGAGTACACAACAAGGAGTTTCAAGAAGCATGTTGTTTGGATGTCAAATTTAATGTGCTTTTAACCTCATGCTTCTTGCCCTGGTGCTTTCATTTGGTGGGCTTTTAGTCAGGCAGATGGGGTTTATTCAGGCCTGAGTTACAAACTGTGCAGGAACTGAAGATATGGCAGGTACTGCAGTGGTCACTTAATTATGGACTGGCTTACTGTGTGTGTTGCTCCATCGTTCCTGTGTCAGCTCCTGTTGCAATCTGGCTCATGGACATCTCAGACAAGCTGCTGAAGAACATCTAGCCTGGGTTGGGTACCTATTACATGTCTAATTAGAAGGAAACAATTACCAGCATTACATGGTGCAATTGAAATTCCATGGAAGCAAACAGCAGCTTTGGCATTTATTAAAGCTTCTCTTTTTAAATACTCCTTACATATTGATTTGTCTATTAACTTCCATTAACTGTGTATACAATGCAGATTTAGGTTTGTTATAAAGTTCTGTGTTATCCATGTGTCTCTCTTGCATTTCAAAATAAATCCTGTTTTTGTTTCTTCTTGAATCTTGAGACTAATTTTCTAGTTTGGTCAACATAACGTGGAAGAAAGGCATTGCCCCTCTGGCAAAGTTTCTGTTTCTATCTCTCTCCAGTGTTGCTATTATTTATTTATTTATTTATAAAACAAACAAAAAAAAACAAAAGGAAACAAACAAACAAAAAAACCTCAGGCCTGAATAAACCCCATCTGCCTGACTAAAAGTCCACCAAATGAAAGCACCAGGGCAAGAAGCATGAGGTTAAAAGCACATTAAATTTGACATCCTAAATAACCGCAAAGAGCCATCTCTGAAGGCTCATTTTTGAATTGCCTTGAGCACATGATACATTACTGGCTATGTACATATTTGTGCTGCTTAAACTAGGCAGGTGATATGAATCTAGGCTTTGGATGAATATAAAGGAAAGCTGATCCAGAAAGCAGGCCTGGTAGGCTAAGGGAAATGGGCTGCATCAGTACCAATAGCAGACACACAAACCAAAGTTACTAAACACTGTTTAGTCACTGGTGATCCACTTCAGGCTCCATGGGGATTTATTTATTGCATTTAGAAATTTAAGTAGTCTCCACCATCTGTTCTCTGTGAAACATTTGCAAGACCTAGCTAGCGTGACTGTTCCAGGTCTGCTGCTACAGTGTTCAGCTGTGGCAGCTTAGAAGAATAAATTGAAAGCATGATTCACATAATTTAGGATTCGATCTTCATGAATCTGTATTCAGTCCTCTTGTATAGAACCTTCTTGCTCTTCTTGATTACATGAATTTGGGACACACATCTCACCTACAGAAACAGATTTTCTCTCATGGGACCTGTTCCAAAGTTTAGCAAACTCAAAGAGATCATTTCCTGTGAATTAATACTCTTGGTCGGTCACTTCTCAGAGATGAAAGACAGAATCCAGAATGACTGGGATATAAAACAAGCCAATCTTTATTTCCAGCAGCACATCATATTCATCCTTAATGGTGCATAATGACTGTCATTTACAGGGAAGGTTGAATCTTGATTAAAAGAAAAGTTTAGCAGCCATTCTTAGAAGGTATGCATTTCATTTTGTTGTGTAAGTTCCCATCATTCAGTAGTATGCCAGTAAGTGACATGGAGAAGGTGACTAATGAACGACTACTTGCTGTTTCTCATAACAGGGTACATTCAGTGAAATAATCAGTCCTCATGTTTAAAACAACAGAAGGAAGGACTTTTTCACATTGCACCTAACATTACATAAATCTATGGAACTTGTTGCCAGAGGATGTTTTGGTGGCATAAAAGTGTTAAAACAAATTAATGGAAGAAAGGTGCATCAAATAGAATTAGACATAGCCATATGGATGCAATTTCCAGCTCATGAAGTTCCTAACCGCCAATGACCCTTTTCTGGGAGTTCCTTTCTGAGCTGGACTATTATACTAAGCAACTGCTGTTGGCCACTCTTGAAGGCAAGCGGTTAGGCTAGAGGAAAACTTGATCTGATTTCTACAGGTAGTGATGTGATGCATACTCATGTCATTATCTCTACTTAATACTTTTTATTCAGACATCTTACAAATTCAGTATAAAAGCACTGAAAATGCAAAAATCCCTGGCCATATATAATACTTTACAGGCTTTGTTTGAGGCACCAGAACAGTTTGGATGCCAGTGTTACTAGTGCTCATATAAAAACAGAAACTAACAATGCTATTGCATTAAAGAAGATGATGTGTAATATGTTATATAAATAAAAAGTAAAATGGGTATTACATTATGGAAATATATATATACATTGTCTTTTTCCCAATAAATTAAATAAAAATTCTGACATCTTAAAATATTTTTGGTGGTAGAAATTTGTGATCATTTCACAAGAGCTAGTTGCTAAAATTAACACTACTTAGGAATTTGGTATTTTCCATTGGTCACAATATATTGAGATACCACCATTCTCCCTCTTCAGAGACAAAAGAAAATAATCTTAATGTTACTCAATCATTTCATGTCTAATGTCTAATTTTAAATAAACCACTGTATTAGAGAGATGTTTTTGCTTTACAAAATATCAGCCAATGCTGATATTTTACTGGTGTTTGCTGAGCCATGATTTCCGCTTTCTCATGGCCTCAACATTCAGGTGTAAGCTACACCACAAAGATCTGCTCTTAATAAAAGACATAATTTTAACATTTAAAGTGTAAAAATGTAACATTTAACATTCATCTGCTCCAAAATAATTTGGAGGGCAGGGCAGAACCTAAAGTTATTATCAATGCAGTAATGACTAAGACAGCAAAAACATCTAAGCAAACAGCTACTTCTTGAGGGACCCAGTTCATACTTGAATGAAGATGGATTCAGAATGGCTTTTTGCTATTAGTCATACAATCTGTACAACAATCACTGCCTGAGCAGTCAGATTAGACAAGAAACTGCATGCTTTGCTTGTGGCTCATCTACCTGCTCTATACAATCAGTTGAAAAGAAGAGATCACACTCCCAGTAGTGTCATGACAGCTGGTTAGTTAGTTCTATGGATGTGTAAATGCCTCCTGAGCCTCAGCAAAGCAGTACATGAAGACTGCTGACCATGCCCTACAGCAGTGTGTACAAATATCGGGTTGTTTCTATCTGAAGCCTCTGCTGAGATTTCTGTAATCACTTACAAGCATTACAGAAAGGTTTCCTTTCCCTCCTCCCTCCTTTCTTTCCTCTTCCCAGGAAGAAAGGGCAGTTAAGAGATTAGCTGTCCTCCCACCACATGTGAAGGCATTGCAAGGAGCATCTACCCAATAAAAGTTCCTGCTCCCTCTCCTCTAGCTCCGTAGCAGCGTGAGCAGGAGGAAGAGCATGCCTGTCTCATGTACACAGAGCTTGTAGGTAGAAACAGATGGTCAGAGATGCATGTAGGCTTGGAGGAAGAGATATTATCAAATGGTGCTAGAAACAGGGGCAGGACACCACAGCAGGTAGCCTGAGCAAGAATTTATTTACTAATTAAAAACAGAAAAACGAGTGTCTATGAAGTGATAAGTTTAAAATCAATGTGTTCTGAGATATGTCTGGTGCTAGCCAATGCAGATTAACATGGGACAAGTTTGTTAAAATGCCTTTTAAACCTACAGGTAAAACAGGTAAAAATCCTGAAGATGTCTCCTCTAATGTGACATCCAGAGCTAATGTTCCTGTAAGAAAATGCATGCCAGTGTCATTGTAGATGCCTGGCTTTAGTGCCTCTCCTAATACACAGCTCTCCTCACACTCATCAACTTCATCAGTTCCTGCCTTCAGCACCCTCTCATCTGCCCATCCTGTTCAGCAACTTTCCTTTGGTAAGAGTGAAAATAATAAATAAACAAACAAACAAACAAATAAATAAATAAATAAATAAATAAATAAATAAATATGGGAGCACTATGCTCCAGGGAGGTTGCTTGCCTTTAGGTATGTTAAACAGCAAGGCTGGATAAAAATATAACATTGTTCAGTGTTTTAGACACCATGGATGTTTTAGTACAATATATTTAAATTAAGATGGAAAGTTTGCTTGTGTGAGTTTAGAGATTATTTCCTGGCTCATTTGGAGCTGATCGTGGGCTTAGAAAATATATATAAATATATAGATATATAATTCATATTCCTGGGATTGGAGTATATATATATATTCCTATAAACACATTTTTAGAATATATATTTTAAAAATCCAAAGTATTCTGTCACATTTTTCAATTTTTCAAGCTTATAACACACTTTGTCCTTGCTGTTTAGTTCTCTGGTTCTTAAGTGATATGAGTCTTTGCACGCCCTCCACCTTTGAAAACAGAACTTCAGCGGGGCATGTGAGGTAACACTGCCATCCAGAAAGAAGCTTATTTTGAGGTAAGATGAGAATTTTTGGCTGTAACTGATATCAAAATGCTAAATGCATATTCTTGAGGTCTTACTAGCATCATCACGCCAATACACTTAATTAACAAGAAGGAAGTTAATCATACATTGCAAACAATGCTTAAACATTGGGAATATTAAAAATGAACAGTAATATAAACCATCTATTTTGCACTCATATAACCTCTACCTACTGTTCAAATTGTACAGGTTTACTTTCTCCTGTTTTATCAGGATATTTGAGTGTTACATGCGTATTGGGGTTACACATACACAATTTCAGAGACCCAGGTTGCCAAAGAGCATCTCACTGAAGAGAGTGGGAGGCCCTGTGTCTGAGGCTTAAAAAAAAAAAAAAAAAAAAAAAACAATCAGCAAAAAGGCATCAATCAGCAACAAAACCCAGAGAAAGAAATGGAGGTGGCCATATCTTTAAAGGAATAACTTGAGAGTCCACTGCATATTAACCTTGCCACCTGAGAAAAGATCTTTGATCTTTATGGCTCCTGGCTTGCTGTTGTTTTCTAGAACCTCTTTCATATCTATTACCCTCCTCTTCAGTTCTCTCTTTCTAGACAATGATGATAGTCTAAGTAAACTCACTGAGAGAAAAAAAAAAAATCTTTTTATCCTCATTTCCTCTAAGAGGTACAGTGGATGGTTCAGTAGTAGAATCCAGACACAAATGCATAGATATGCTAGACCTTCACAGCTCTTCCACCCTTCTATAGCCAAACATTTTCTCTTGAGGCTCTGAGAGAAAGATTAATCCTGCCTCTATTCTGAATTACTTCTTTTTCAGGAGATAATAAGGGATAACAGGGGATAACTTTAGGATTAGAGACAGTTAAAGAGGGCTACTTACCCCTAAGACTTTCTTGACCTCCCACCATGCCATAGGAGCATTAACAGTGACTTCAGTGGTGGCACTCATCATTCAGAAGGATTCATGGCGATAATTCATGCAGGCAACACTTTACTGCAGCTAAGCCTAGACACTACTGCAAATCCTAGAATCATTCAATTTGGCTTCTCTAGAAGACAAAACTCACTAGTATTATAAATAGATTAATAAAATCATATAAATAAATAAATATAAAAATAAAATTTAAAATAGTAAATAAATAAAAGGAAAATTTTACTCCAGACTTGGAGAAGAAGAATAAGAAGACAGCCAGGGCATTCTAACTGCTTGAAAAAGTAGCAAGCCACTGTTTCCCAGGTCACCTTAAACATTTTTCCATTGCTGTTCACTCCGAAGGTTTCATAGAGAAGATAGGCATCGTCTCAGAGTGAGATTTCATGACTGCATTGCTCTAACCAGTCTAATTTCCACATACTTCATTTTTCTTTCTCACCTCCTACTCCTTGGATCATGTTTAATTTTTCTGCTTTTGTTGTAAGGCTGTCTTTCTGATTGTGCTCATAGGTTTGACCCCATATCTTCAGCAACTCAGAAATGACCGTGTTATCACCACTACTACTATTATAACAGTTGTGAACATCAACAGTAAGCTGAAGTGAATAGGCTGCAAAATCATCTATTCTGAGGAAGTTGAAAAATTGCCTCTTACACAGTCCTGTCTAATTCAGTTTTAACATCCAATTTCATATCCACAGAGAAGGACTGATAATATAACGCAAGATGTTGTTAATCAGGCTGATAACAAGAGATACTTACCCATCCTAGCAACTGTTTTTGTCAGAGAGAACTTCTTTTGGACTTAAGTGTATACTTAGCAATTTTAAGTAATCTTAACAGAAGTCCATAGCCCAAAAAATTTTATCACCAACAAAAGTGATCCTGATGATATTCAAATCAGATTCCCAAATCACATATAAAGTATATAACACAATATAGACCCATATATCATAAGGATTGCAAAGTCTGTCTGTGTCTTAGGTTTCAAGCAATTCCCAAAATCTCCAGCTCCATAAATTTAAATTAAGATGTATCAGAGGTAAGTACACTGCCATATGCCATTTGTCATATATCCTAAAATGCAACAGGTGAGATAGATTTGTGTACCTGTTTTTCTGAGGTGTTTCAGATAAGTCACTTCATCTTTCCATGCCTCAGGTTCCTCATATTAAAATAACGCTAATGGAGCTGTCTTCCTCATACACTGCTTTGATAAAGCTAATGATATTTCTCATTTGCCTTCTCTTGGGCATATACATGCTATTACAGAAGCTCTCTTCTTTGAATTTCCATATAGATCTGAATATAGCATTGATAAAATAATTTAAATCTATGTTCCTGCTTGTTTCCCAGAAAACAGATAGTTTAGAAAAGTCCTAGGCTGGCTTGCTTTTTCAGAATGGAGGTCTGTATGGACTTAGGAATGACAGATCTTCCAGGTAACTGCTGGAAAAACACATCCTTTAATCAAGAAGATAAGACTGTAGCAGAAAAGTTTAATTATGTAAGTATTCTTTTTCTTTTCTTTTTTTTTTTTTTTTCTTCCCACACAGGAGACTCACTCAAGGCTATGTCTGAGAGCTGTTTCAAACTTCAATTTTAGGGTGTGTTTTTGTGGTTATCTCAGGTAGATCCAAGCCTTTTCAACAGCCCAAAGGGGCTGACCTACCAATTCTCTGCCCCTGGTTTGGCACCATTAACCCTTCCTCCTTACCATCATATGCTCTGTAGGTGTAGTATCATTAGAAGGTGCAGGTTTTAAGCCAGTTAGGAAATCTGAAAATTGTACACAGCCTCTCAAACAAGAAGAGTATACACATGTTCTTTACAGTCGAGGGTAATGTAAAATTGTATAAATACATACACTTAATTCAGACAGAAAAATTGTGAAAACATTTAAATGAAAACGTGTTAAGTTTTAACATAAACTTCTAAAACAAAACAAAACAAAAACAAAAAAAAATAAAAAAAAATCAAAGTCAAATTCTCCCCCAAAATCAAACTGTATCAAAGCAAAATAAAATAAAAACAAAGTTAAACGGAAAAATGCATATTAATAAAAACATAAAAACTTTACAAAATTTGATCAATATAATGAAACTGGAGTTATAAAGGAAATAAAAGTGGTAGAGTTAAAGAAAGCTAAATATTTTCTTTTAAAATTTCAGTTAAGATGTCCACATTAGTCTGCTCTGTAACAGTCTAATAAAGTCATAATGAATTTATAACTAAGTCAGTTCAGCATTAGCATTCCATTAGCTTTTAAAGGCACTTCAAGTTATTTTCATGTCTTTTCTCTTTATAGTAGAACTCTCGAGTTAAGGTTGTGAGCTTGAGCCTAAAAACACATAAACATTAACATCAGGCATGTTCAAAAACACCTACAACATAGGTTGATCCTCACAAGTGTCTGCTGGCCTGATCAGGTGATGAGCAGAAGGAAATATTTTGTGCTCCACAGGAAAAGTGTTATTGTTCTGGAGTTGTGGTTTGCCTTACTTAAATGCTCTATGAAAAGAAAATATAGGAAGATCATTAGCTGCCACCTCATTTTTCAGAGTCCTTTAACACTCCCAACAAGTAACCTCATCAATTGGCCTGAAGGTAAGGAGCTGGTGAGCAACTCTCCTTGAGAAAGGCTTTTTGCCGGCCTCCATACTGAAGCAAGTGCTGGCAATGGATTTATGCCAGCAGGAATTTCTTATCTGCAATTCAGTTATCTCTTCATCAATGGTGACTCTCTCCTCCTTCATCTGTGACACAAACAAGCTAAAAAAGATTCATATAGCCTTTTCTTTTGTAGTCATATCACACTGTAGGATAATACTGATTCTTCAATCCAACTGTAGGGAGAACAGGCTCATGGATAACTTCAGGATGTATTAATTTGATTTTCACACAATTTGCAAATGACTGGTTATGTTAATCAGTCTTTTTCAATTGAGAGCACTAACATAGAGATGCAGTTAACAATCACAGAGTATTGTCAGAAATTTTGTCAAATGAAATTTTTTATCTTGTTTTGCCATCCAGATGAGACACAAACTTTTGTACTTGTAACCATCTGAAATTTCTGTTGAAATGCACTGGTGCAGAGCAAAATCACGTTACTGTTGTTTCCGCTTTTATATATATCTTACAACACTAACTTACAACTTTCAACTTTTTTTGAGCATCTCCCTTTCAGTCTCAGAAAGTCTACCCCACCATGTTATTGTTATCAAAATATCCAAGGTTCAAAAATACCAACGTTTTATCAGAATAAGAGAATATCTCTAGCTTTTCCATTACAAAGGTATTTCTTATTACTTCATAATCTAACTTTTGTTATTTCCTGTTCCTTTTTTCTAAGTTAAGTGGTTTTTGTTTTTTGTTTTTCTCCTGTACCATGGAAAATGTTAAAAAAATGGTTCTCCAAAGTCTTTGGGTATGAAAATAAATTCTATTTCTTGGCAGGAGGTAGAGAAGTCTTCCTGACCGTGGAGAAAGGTGCAGAGTGGGTGATGAAATGGTGAGAACAGTGACTGACCCTTGACTGGGGTACTAGGTCATTACTGGTCTGGGGCAAGGACCCCCTGACTCACAGCAGAAGGACATGCATAACTCATATTGAAGACTGTGCCAGGAGGTGTTCAGGAACAATTTTTTTTTTCCTGTGGGGTGATCAGAAAGTCGATTCCAATGTGTGTATGCATCTATGTGATAGAAGGCTGTATCAAATATAGATGAAGTGAGTTTAAATTTAGCTGTAGGCTTGGGCTGATGTTGTAGCCATCATGTTTAAGTGCTTACACCTCATTTTCAAAAGTGTCTCAAGAACAGTCTTAAAAGTAATGAGATCACCACAGTAGGAAAAATATTCTTTCTAAAGCATTTGAACATGTTAGCTGCCTTGTGCAAATGGTCAGTAGAAACTGGGCCCATTTGCAATATCAACAGGCTGAATTTTTAGACACCAAAACATGTTTGAAAATCTTTCTGTGAAAAGTGAAATTTTAACTTAGTACATTATATGCAGGTTGTATTCTGAATTATGCAGTTCAGTTTACACATTGATCCCAGGCCCTTCCCTCTGCTGTTCTGTAAGGTGCTGAGAGGCGTGAGATGAAGAAAAAAAAAAATCTTCATAGAAAATATAATGGAGAGAAAGCCTCCCAGAGCACAATATGTTTGTTAGGTGGATGCCACCAATTCTGTCATATCAACCCCAATGTTCACAAAGGATAATGGTCAATGGTTTAGGAATTCTTCAAGCTAGATCAAATAATTGTACCTTTTTTTGGTCATTTTGCTTGGACTAAACCATTATTGGTAATTGTTAATATGCAAATAATCATTTTCAAATTTAGACCTTTTGTTTTGAAAACCCATTTGAAATTTCATGCAACAAGTTTTCCCATTGAACAATTGTTCTTATTTATCCTCTCTGTTAAGTCCATGTGCACTGCACTTCATAATAAGATATGTCACAGAGAGATACAGCGTAATAGCCGGTGGGGGTGGTGGGTTGTTTTCACTGTTGCTGGGACTACTGCTATTGTTTGAGGAATTTTATCGTCTTTCATATATCAAATTATTATTTTTTTGGTAATAAAAATATTGACACAGCCAACATAAGATACTTTTGTCTGTAAAAGAATATGCATATTTTACATTTGCAAGAAACAACTTCTATTCAGTGGTCAAAATGGAAATACAGAACTAGCAGGAGTATTTTTGAGTAATAAACACTTTCAGCCTTTCTTGTTTTCTGAAGTTTTCTTACTAAGTCTCCTATATAATTTTCACATGCTGTGATATGTTGATAATCTAAATAAAGTATTTTTATTTATATTCTTTCAAGGATACACAAAAAATAGTCTACTGATCCTTATCTCCAATGATCTGTAGAGAAGTTTGAGAAGACTACTTGTTTCGAAGCTGTTTGTCCTTCTCCTATGTATTTCCCCTCTATAAAAATATAGACCTAACTCTGAACTGCCAGAACATTGGCTCACTTCACCTACCAATGCAATAGTAACACAAATGTTTTTCATGTTATTGCATTAATGATGATATCATTGGGGTATGAAATATTAAAAACATATAGAAAACAATGGTAAGAATTCTGCTAAATGAACTAAAACTCTGAACCAAACAGATGAAAAGCACAGAAAGGAAAATGTTTTTTAAATGACATATTTTGGAATATGTACCTCAGCACAAGTTCTGAAATAAGCTATTTTTTTCCATAAGGAATATGCCCATTCTACATGTGCAGCAATTAACTTTTCATTTTGTCTTTATCCAAAAGCAAATTTCAGATTGTTGAGAATTTCCCAGAAAAGGGAAAACTCCAGGTGGTATCTGTTTAACATTTCCTGTCCCGGTTCCCCCACCAACTCACTGCCAGGCACATTGTGCTCAGTGGCAAAGGCTGAGTGGCAGCCGGGTGGTAGGTGTGTGATAGGCTTTGGCAGCCCCAGCCAGCTGCAAGGCTGCAAGGCACCCGTGCAAAGAGGCATGTAGGCATGGCATATTCCCAGCAGAAGCATGGGGCTTCATCCTGGTAGTAGCTGCACAGCCACAGAAGTGCTGAGACCTCTTTTCCCAGCTTGAGATTAGTCCTGGGACATGCCCAGCACCTTGGTGGGTTCAAGGAGCAAGAAAATGCCAGTTTTATTGCACTTTTGGGGGATAGAGCTTGCACCCTCCTCACAGGTCCACCAGCACAGCGGATGCCCACTTTTATCTTTCCCATCATGGGGCAGTTCCCAGAGATGCAAAGAAGCACTTACAAAGCTTCCAGTGCAGAGCAAAGGGGTACACTGATGAGCAAAGATTTCTCTATCCCACACATATTTGTTCTTGTGCCACCAAAAGGAGGATAGAAATGAGCTGTGCAGCACATCCTCCCTTTTCACTCCACTGCCTGTCAGTTTGAGCAGCTCTCCAGTTTCTCTGGAGGCATGTGTACATCTCCACGCCAGCTGTGTCAGAAAGAGCACAACCCATAGGAAGGGAGAGGTATGGCAAGAGAAGACTTAGCAAGTAGTGAAAGCAGAGTCTCCTTTCTCTGCTTCTGAATACTCTTGTGGGCCAATGAAGAAAACTCTTTTTTTTTTTTTTTCCTCAAATTAGTAAGTTACTTTTTTAATGGCAACCTGTTCTGTTCTGAGTACTGCATTTCCGTTGACAATGTGAATAGAGCTGACTGCTCATCTAACAGTAAACAAATGGACGTGTTTTTTAACTCAGACTAATAATATCTTCAAGTCCATGATCTTCACAGCAATATTCATGAAGTTCCTCTAACATACTTCGTGTAAAAAGAAAACTGGCAACTGCATTCAAAGCAATGATAAGTTACCATTTTAATGATTCTTTATGTTGTGAGTAATTTATAAATCACTCAGTATCTTCCGAGCAAAGCTTGCCTTCTGTTTTTAAAACGTACCCTTTTGTATCCAACAAAGGGTTTCAGTGCAATAAGCATTAAGGTGTGTCTCCTTGCTTTTACCTGCAAGCAATAATGATGTTGTCAAGCGTTTCAGGTGAGACCAGCCCAGGATTTTGGGGTGGGGAAAGACACTCTGTTATACAGCATCTTCAGTTCTTCCCTCAGAGGGAGGCAGAGACACCTTGAAAGGCTGAGTATAAGGACATCTACCGAGTGTCTTTTTACATAGACATCAGAGTTGGGGGGGGGGAGGGAAAAGGAACAGACCTGTAACCATAACTCAGTTGGACTTGTATCCGAGAAGTCAGATGCAATGGATTGGCTCCCTCACCGAACAGCTGCTTTTTTGTTCCTTTTATTGGTAAGTCAAATTTTAAAACAATATTTGTAAACTTTATGATTATGCCAGTTGAATCTCCTCAGCAGACCATTACTTTTCAAAGTGTAAAATAACCTGACCTTCCTACCCCCCGGAGAAAAAATAATAATAATAATAATAATAAATGTGCATTTAACGCAAAGAAATAAAGCAGTGATTGTTTCAAACTCAGTTTCTGAAGATTCTATACAAGTAGCTTAGCTTTTCATTAAATGCTGGCAAACATTTCTTCTGATTATGACTTTGCAGTCTTTTGATGCTTAATATATGACTTTCTGTTTAATGCATGAATTTTCAGATTAATATTGTTTATGGGGACAGTTTAAGGAGTTTCTTTTATTAATAAAAATCTTATATATTTTTTAAAAGCCCCCAAAAACTGACTGGATACTATTTGCTTCTATGTCTTTCTTTTCCTGATTCATTGAGGGAAGATGGAGAGCAAATATTATTTTGTGAACTGATTAGCTTCAGAGCTGAATGAGTTTTATGGCTACATTCAAGGAAAAAAAAAAAAAAATAGTGAAGATTGTAGCTGAGCAAAAATCAAGACTTGGCCCATGATTTCACATTACAAAGAATTCCTACCTTGTATTGTACATTTGTGTCAGAGCAGCCATGTGCTCAGCGAGTGAATGCGTGATGAAAGTTTTGCTCTTTGGGTTTGTTTTTCTTACTGTAAAAGGAAAGTCGTGGGTATGGTCAAGTGGAATTGTTGTACAGTGTGTTCATCAAGGCACAGAAATTACTGAGAAAGGACTTAAAAGAATTACGGATGCCCTTCTACTCTTGCATTGTGATTTTCACATGGATTTTTTTTACTCATCTGTGCTGCTCTTTTAAAATTATGTAGAGGTTTAAGGTCCTGAAGATTGATAAAGTTAGAATTTAGAGTATAGTTGTATCCTTTAGTGTATTTCACTTTACACAATGTATTAGTAAGTGCAAATGTTTGTTAACTCCTTATTATTGACACCTCTGGAAATGCGGTAGTCAGGGAAGAAGGGTTTGTTGTTATAGCATCTGAAATCCCAAGGCTTAAACAGTCACAGTTTGGCAATCAGTAAAGTAGAACTAAGCAGCACAGGGCAGCTGCCAAGCAAACAATGTCAAAACTTGGCAAAAGCAAGTTATAGTTCGGATGAGTTTCTGCTTGTTTAATGCAGCATGCAGATCTGTGAGATTGGCCTGTTGCGCATGATGTTAACAGTGCTGGATTTTTATATAACATTACTGACTATTTGTTTTATTCTGTTACTTGCTGATGCATAGTCCTGATGTGTCGAAGTTCTTTTTTTTTTTTTTTTTTTAATGGAAAAAGTTTGCTGTACTGTATTTAAACTCTGTCTGTTCAAAAAGACTTTTACTGCTTTGTCTTCTTTTGTCAACTCTGGAGCAATTTTCATTCTTTCACTATGTTGTCATTATGATTGTGACTGAACCAGGGCATGTCAAAATAAAAAAGGAGTGACTATGAAAACTGCCACTACATTTTGATGAGTTCCAAATATCTGAACTTTTACTACCCAGAGGAAACAACTGTTGTTCTTGTTGTGTGCTTTCCTGCACAGCAGCATTTATGGTGGCCTGTACAGCCTGACTTTCAGTACTGTACAGAAAGCTGATGGACAAACTGTAGAGAATAACTACACTATAAGTTATGTATATGATTTTAGTGCATTCTCAGAAAGACTCTTGGCTTTCAGCTTGCTTAATCTTTCATGGAAATCACCTGTCTCAATAGTGTGTTTGCTTAGTATATTGTTAATAAGTTGTATCAAATAAAATGGCTGTGGAATTACACATATTTTAGCATGCTAGCACACTTTCAGAAAAATAAAACTTACGAGCTCTGAAACTAATAATTTTCCATATGCATTTCACCATTGGTGGGACTGATTCTGCAACCCTTGCTCATGTGACTTCAAAGGTGTTATTCTCATGAGTAAGGGAGTTCTGCTTGTGGTACTTGCACAGACACGTTTTATGGAAATAACCTGTCTGATCAGGTATGACTCTCCTCCTGCCAGCCATCAGGTGACTGTTAATAATTTTAAATTCACCACATCTCTCATATGCACTTTTGTCTGGCTACATTTTCCCATGTGTTATCTATTTTTTTTCCAGTTGTTAGGCTCTGGTTACACCTCCTACACATAACTTGGTTGCATATAAAAATATTAAGGGACCAAATAATCTACTTGCACTTGCATACCAAATATCTGCAAGGATGTAGCCAGAAAACTGCAGGCCCTTCTGCAGAAGAAAAAAATATTATAGAAATAGAAAGTAAAGCAGTTCTGCACCAGGAATTACTATGCAAGATGAGCTTCTTACGTTTGCAGTTACATTCCTGAGTAAAAACGGCCCCTAAGCAGATGTGTATTTGCAGCTGTAGCATTCTAAGCTGTATTAAAACCCAGGTTTTGTTGAGGATATTTATTGAGGAGAGCACAATTAGAGCATGTCCAATTTGAACAACTAAAATTTGAATGATAATGGCTTACACCTTGTATTGAAATTACTTTTCTATTAATTTTTCTAACGGTTAAGCTCAGATAATGTATGGAAATTCATTATTTCTGTATGACTTGTCATCTGTTACATTTCTCAGTAGAAAAAAAAAAAATATATATTCCCAAACTGGTTAGTTCTTTGAGTAAACATATTTTAAAATAAATACAACTTTAGAATTTATTCTTCTGACTGACATGAACATTATTATATTTCTGTTGAAATAGTAGTGGCTCCTCCATCCCATGTGCAATACAAAATACTGACTTCACTTCCTAAAAAAAGGAAGCAACAGAAACGCCAAACTTTTGCAGAGTTACAAAGACGGTTGACAGAAAAATGAAAAATTACCCTGAAAAAATTCCCCTTAAAAGTGAAAGCACATTCATTAGTTACCTGCAAAAACAGAAAGTACATACAAAAACTTATCCTTGTTTTGATTTAAAAGTGATCAAACTGCTTTTTTAAAAAATATGAGTTTGTGTCTTATATTTCAGGTGTGCTTCTTATTATTTAATGCACTGATTTATCTTTTTCTCAAAGAGGTGCAGAAAGCATAAAGAGAAGGGTTAATTATTTCAACCTTTTGCTAGACAGAGCTTGGCCGAGTAAGACGTAAAAGTCCTGAAACGCTGACACAACCAGAGCTACCATGGCACCCTGATGATTCATAATATATGTGAGTTCTCAGCACTCCTCCCATCATGGCCAATAACAATACCGCTGTTGACTTCAAAGAGTGAGAAGCAGATCCAATATGAATAATGCTGGGAAGATGTTACAGGCGTGTTCAGTCATTTAGATATGAGTAGGTGGAGGAGGGAGGATTCCATAATTGCGTATAATATTGCTTGGCAGTCAATTAATGATTAGTTAATTTTTGGTTGCAAATTGCTTTGAAGGTGCAAAGAACCATGCACATCCTATGGGCCTAATTCTCTTCCCAGTTACATCAGAATAAATCCAGCATAAATGCAGTGTGATTCTAAGGCATCATTTTATACACAAGGTTCATTGCAATGAAATACAAGCTTTCTTCAGACAGGCTACTGTGAGAATGACAATAAATATGTTTTCTGCTTACATCTCTCTTAGTGCACACAAGAAACAGATTGTGCAACTAGCTTCTAGCTTCTCAGCAGAGTTTCCATTTTTTCAGGGTCTCTCAGAGACAAACAGGACAGGAAATAGTGGTTTCATTCTGATCAGCTTGCCTGCCCCAAGATCCTTAAGATGCATCTCACATGTTTCAGTGCTTTCTATTGCTTTAATTATCATTAAGCACTGAATCTATGGAAAGTATTGCATGCAGGCATTCAGATACTAGTTTAGAAAGGAAACTTGTTCATTACCTACAAGAATACCAAAGTTAGCTGCTAGCAGACAGATGATAAAATGTACTTTTCCACTCAAAATAGCACTAGATAAACAGACAGATAGATAAACATCACACTGATGTTAAAAATAGACAGCTGGGGACTGGGGGGAGCCTTCTAACTGTTGATATTATTGGAGAACTAGAAAATATTAGGAAGGCAGAGGACTTTCCATCCCTGTGTCATGTTGGATAAATGTCACTTCAAAATTGTCTAGGTTTATCTGGTGAATGAGACAACGTCCTGTGGTGTATGCCTGCCCTCCTTCCTATAATACAGTAGTAACTGAGAAAGACTTGTTGAATGCAGACCTCAAGTTCATTAGATCAGCATTTTCAAGAAGCATCACAAACTGTACTAAGGACTTTGGATTCAAAACCATCAAGATTTCTTTAAAGAGCTTCCATTAGCAGCATGTAGCAGCAGGGTCCTTTGTCAGTAGGGGACAAATGTGAAAATATTGGGCCTTAATTTACAATTCTCAACATCACTGATGAACAAATTCTTGGCATTCCCATTATCAGTGCTCCAATGGATGAAACTTCAGTATAAAAAGGATATTTTCATTGCCTGGAAGCAGAACTCCCTGTAGACTGAAATCAAGTTTTTTTAATGAATATTTATGTCCTTAAAGAACAGAATTATCCACAAGTTTTTCTTTACAGAGATGCCCAACACAGTTTTTCAGTTAGCCTTGTTAAACACAAGAGTGACATGACCAGATGTGATATGTTAGTTTCATTGTTAAATGATAAAATAGGACATAGGATGCAGTCAGCAGACGAGATTCACTGGTATTGCATTAGGAGGTGTATAGCCATACTTTTCTGGGTCAAGACAATTCTTTGCTTGCATGCCAGAAGAGATTTCAGCCTAAGGGTGGAGAAGATTTCACTGTACTTGCCAAAGGAATCTCTGTTGTGCAGGTGGGATCAACTGATAAGAAAAGTTGAATCAGTGCCATTTCTGGTGGACTTCTTCAGTCAGTCTCTCTGGTGAGGCTGTAATCTGCACCTTCTACTCTGCCATGTTTTCCCAAGCCACAAGGGGTTTTATAAAAGCACAGGGTTTAAGTTCTACTGAGGTGAAACCACTCCACAGTTTAAATGAGTCTGATATTACAGATTGCCTTCTCTGAGATGAGTAATGACTCATATGAATCCCATTCTGCAGCCAAAGATTTAAACAGTCACCAAGACATAAACTCAGATTAAAAGCTGCACTGATGTTTTGAAAAAAATATAAACATATTTGTTTCCTTTCCAAAGACCTAATGCAACTTTGTAGTGATTTTCCTGCAAAGAACTTTTCTTAACAATTTGTGTCAATAACTTGCTCAAAGAAACAAACAGAAAAACAAACAAACAAAAACTTCAGTATTTATTTCAATATAGTTACTGAAGTACTAACTGTATGAATAAGTACTTCATATTACTTATGAATTGTCCCTTAAATTTAAATGTAATATATATAAAAAAGAGGTAGATCCACAGCCCAGACACCCTCCTTCACAGACATTAGAGCAGCTTTTACATGAGATTTCAATGAGTGTTCTTGGGAAGATCAGTTCATTAGAGACATTGTTTAAATGAAGGTGAAATTGCTGTTCATTTATCTTTTGCACGTTAGAGATTGTTTTAACATGAAATAAGTGGAAAAAAAAAATAATCTGCACTCATCTTCTGGCCTTGATAAAACAACAACACAGTACATTTAAAGTGTGGAAAGTCCCATGAGGTAAAGATACAAATAGAAATGTCATCTCACATTATATGCATGCAATATGTGTCATAAAATCCACTAGACAAAAGACGTCAGACCAAGAAACAAAACAAAACAAAAAAAAAACTTGAAATGTACTGGGAAATTACAAAAACATGGAAAATTGAAAACTACAACCATTCATCATATTTGGTGAGAAAAGACAAACTCTGCATCGCTTTGTGAGTCACCTAGATATTTTGTTTTCTCTCAATTATGAATGAAGCCAGGATCCAATCATACAGATCCCATGTTCTTCGACCTTTATATCTGAAGAGAGCAAAGGTAGATCCTAAATCAAAAGTAGTGCTCTGAAGAGGTACATTGACCAAGTGAGCTTTATTGTCACAATTTATTTAGGAAGATTAATTAAACCGTGCTTGCTTTTAAATTGCGCTAATCAAGAAATTGATGAATCTCTATGATTTTAAAGCAATTACTCATTGCATCTGATTCTGTAAACTATATTTACTCAAGTTTTTAGTTGCATAATTAGACTTCAAATTAAAACTCACTGAACTCCAGGAAAATCTGCCTGTTTGCAGTTGGTTTTCTATTATACCTGGAATCTCTTTAACCTCAGTGGGATGTTTGAAGAAAATTTTTTGTTCCTTTTTGTTAAACTGTATATTGAAGTATTACAGGTCTACTGTGGACTCTGTAAATAAGATAAAACAACGACAATAACAAAGAATAAAATACACATTATTTAGAACAAATCTTTCAAACCTTTATTTCTTCAGCTGACAAGGTACAATGTAAAAATCTGTGTGAAAGTTGCATTTTGATATAGGTATAACTTGTATGGCACATCACTTCAAACTGAAAGTGCCTTGAAAGGCAGAAATAATTTTAAAAGCATTAACCTTCAAAAATAAAAGTTATATATACAGGAGAAAAAAAAATACAATATAAAAAATGCAATATAATTTATAGAAATTCTTCAGCTACAATCTAGATATGTTATTACAATAGACTTCAGAAAACATACTGCTCCTACTCTGCAATTTAGCAATATATAGTAGCTAAGTTTTGGTTATTTATGTCCTGTGTCTTTATACTCTGATCATCTTATCATTCTTACAGGTATTCTTGGATTTCAGCACAGGATTTCATGTAGAGGTAATATATATTTCTTTAAAAATTAATTTTCTGATAAAATGTAATGTAACCAATGTAAAAATGACATGGAAAATACTAAAGTAAGATATTTCTGAACTTGAAGATTGAAAACATATTTACGTATTAAACAGTTACAGGTAGTTAAAACCTGCTCATCCTCTCAGAAGTTCTCCTGAACCTATATGAATATCTAGAAATAATTTTGAAGTACACATGTACAGTGTTAGAGTTTGGGACCTGCAGATGTATTAAAAAAAAACATGTTCTATAAATATCTCTTTTCTCCTCCCTATTGTGGGAAATTCTTTATGTCTGAATTAATTTTAAATGTATTGAGGTTGGTGGTCGTATGTTAATGGTACTCTATGTCAAAGGTAAAAGAATGGAGTGAAAACGGAACAGCAAGATGGAAAACCTTCAGAAGACAAAAACGTGAATGGATAAAATTTGCTGCAGCTTGTAGAGAAGGAGAAGATAATTCTAAGAGGAATCCAATTGCCAGAGTAAGTAGAAAGTACAGTAGAATTGTTCACTGACAAGGAAGCTTTTTCTAAAGACAGATAAAAACGGAGAAATTTAAGAGCACGTTTGCTCATACTAGCCAAGGCAAGGAATGTAGAATAAAAGAAAAATGATACAGTATTTCCAGCACTGCTGACAGTCTCATATGTGAAACCACAAAGCTTCTGAGGAGTGATTAAAGGCTTCCTAGAACATTGCAATCAGGCCCCTTCCTGGAGAGCTCCATCCATAGTCTCTTTTATGTAGTGTCTGTACTAGATTGAGATATTTTTCTTTTCTCTCTTACTTTGAGAAATCCCTGAACAAGCACAAGTTAAGGATGATGCCTGACTGCTGTGGACAACAGAGCAAAGAGTTTGAGCATCGCAATACATGAAAGACATAAAACTATTAGAGCATGTCCAAAGGAGGGCTATGAAGATGGTAAAGGGTCTGGAGGGGAAGATGTACAAGTGGCCAAGGTCCCTTGTTTTTCTCAGCCCAGCACAGAGCAGGCTGAGGGGAGGCTTCATGGCAGCCTGCAGCTTCCTTACAAGGGGAGTGGAAGGGCAGGCGCTGAGCTCTTCTCTCTGGGGACAGTGACAGGGCCCGAGGGAGCGGCATGGAGCTGGGACAGGGGAGGTCAGGCTGGGTGTTAGGGAAAGGTTCTGCACCCAGAGGGTGGTCAGGCACTGGAACAGGCTCCCCAGGGCAGTGGTCATGGTACCAAGCTTGCTGGGGTTCAAGAAGTGTTTGGACAATGCTCTCAGACACTTGGTCTGATTTTGGGTAGTCCTGTGTGGAGCCAGGAGTTGGACTCAATGATCTTTGTGGGTCCCTTCCACCTCAGGATATTCTGTCATTCTGTGATTCTTCTTCTCCCCCTGTCCATACCCCTTCCAAGGTCCAGCCACAGCATAATACACCTGGAAGTTTCTCTCCCTTAACATCCTCACTTCACCACCAGAAGACTTAAAGGAAAGAGAAAAGCTGTCCAGTACTTAAGGGCAGACATAGCTATAGGCTGCCTGTTTTGTAGAAGAGCCTTCAATTTGTTCTATAAATAGAATCTTGTGAAATGTGGTTAGTAGGAAAAATAAACTTACACAGATTTTTTTAAGGAGACAAATTATAGAAAAAGAAAACACTGCAGATGTTCTCAGTAAACTGGTATAAATCATATTATGTAATAATATTATGTATTATTGTAGATTCGATCAGATTGTGAAGAAAACAATCCAATAACATACAGCATCTCTGGAGTTGGAATTGATCGTGCCCCATATGGAATATTTGTTATTAACCCAAGAACAGGCGACATTAATATAACAGCAATAGTGGATAGGGAAGTGACCCCAGTATTTGTTGTAAGTATTCCCATTTTATTTTTCCTTTAAAATTTTGAACGCAGGGTGGTGCAGGGGGAGCACAAGCAGAAAAATGTTCTAATTCATTTGTTTCAGATTGTAGCTTTGCTTCCTTCAATTCTGGTTTTAAAATGAGTAAATCTCTTTATCTAGATACGCTGCTTTGCTAAACACTCAGTGACGGGTATAGATTTGGAACCACCTCTTGAACTTCGAGTCAGAGTTCTGGATATAAATGATAATCCTCCTATATTTGCACAATCTGTATTTACAGGAGCTGTTGAAGAATGCAGTATGGACAGTAAGTAACTCTGTTATTGCCTATCATAGTAAAGTTAGTGAAGATCCCATAGTACAGTTAATATAAACCTGGGGTGTTCATTCAACTCTTTTTTTTAGGCAGTGACATACTTCTCCCAAGGCTACTGCAGAGGAAGGAGCAGGAGATGCTTCTCAGAGTGTTATTGGAGTAGGGCCCAAGATCATTGCTTAAAATTAAACAGCAATGCTTCCCCCTTCCTCCCACACACCAGTGCTGAATATTCTAGTTCCTAACTGTACCATCATGAAATTCCTTTAGATGTGACAACTTAAAATAAATTGGTCCATTTCTTCTCATTAAATAATAATAATAACATTACAACTACGTTTATTTCCTGTGAAGGTATATAAATTACTTTTTTTTTAGTCTAAAGAGTATTGAAGTTGCAGTGGAATATTACTAAACAAGCCCTTTCTTAAACACCTTAAATGGTTCATTTTACTAAAAGCATTGCAAGAATCATTAAACATGAGAATAACGCTGACTGTGTTACACTCATGTCCTACCTTCTAGAAATTCTCATTTAAAACTGTGGAGATATCTTCTGTGAATATCTTCAGGCTCATAATTTACAATTTTTACATATTCCCTATGATGACTTAAAGAAGTTCAGTGGAAATCTACCTCGCTCCATCTGACCTTACTTTGTAATGCATTTTACAGTCATTCACATTCAGTCATAATCAGTACAAGGAAATTAAACTTCCATTTTCTTCATAAATGTCAACAAACAGCTCTCTGTCATTTTTATACACCGGGTATTTCTGATTTCAGAACAGTTTTTTCTGATTTTTTTTTTTATTATTTTTATTCTTAGACACACTGGTGATGAAAATAATTGCATCAGATGCAGATGAACCTAATAACTTGAATTCTAAAATTGCCTTCAAGATAGAGAGTCAGGAACCTTCAGGCCCACCAATGTTTGTTATGAAAAAGGCTACTGGAGAACTCCATCTGGCAAATTATCTTGACAGAGAGGTAATGTTTCCAAAGTCATATAACATGATGTCATGGTGTGTGTATGTTATGGGAGTGGAAAAAAAAAAAAAAAAAAAAAAAAAAGAGAGAGAGAAAGAAGGTGTGTTTTCTTTGTTTTTTAAAATGGGTAAATGCATTTCTTTATATATGTTAAAATAAAATATCTAAGGCAAATTCCCATATTAGGAAACAGTAGCATGACATAAGTATTTTTAGTTTATAAGATGTGCAGGTGCTTGTAACACGGTCATTTCTCTTTCTGTGACAGCAACATAGTAGCTACACTCTGGTTGTGAAGGCATCAGATAGAGATGGAGCTGGAGATGGAATTTCATCCCTTTGTAGCTGTCATGTGAAAGTTATTGATGTCAATGACAACTTCCCAACTCTGGCTCAAAGCTCTGTAAGTGTTTAATATCAAAAGCAACATTATTGTTAGAAAGTACAAATCCATTTCTGCTAAGCTGCCTCTGCAAAAATTTGAGGTGATGCAGCTCTTCAGATCTGCAACCAAAATCACAATTTACACAGAACACTTTTTTTTTTTTTTTTTTAACTATTAAAGTTAATATTAACTGAGGGAAGAACATTTTTCAAATAATTCTCTTCGGTCAACTGTATCTCCATCACATTATATACATTAGTGTTTGCTAATAGGTATTTATCTGTCATTACAGTTTTCAGCAGCTATTTCAGAAAATTCACTCAGTTCAGAACTGTTACGAATACAAGCTCTGGATGCGGATGAAGAGTTTACTGACAATTGGTTAGCGGAGTTTTTCTTTATATCTGGTAATGAAGATAATTGCTTTGAAATTGTTACAGATCCAGCTACAAATCAAGGAATCCTTAGAGTAATTAAGGTATGGATAAATAATATGATTCAGCTGTTGAAATAATCATCTTAAAATAATTTTAATTGTTAAACATATATATATATCACTAACAACAATGACACTCAACCATTTAAAAAAATATATTTAAATAAGATTAAAGTCCAGGAAGTTTTATTTATTTTCTGATTTTCCATGTTTTATCTTTTAGGAACTGAATTATGAACATATCCGAACTCACTCACTGAGTATCGGTGTCAGGAACAGAGCTGAATTCCACCACTCTGTTATGTCTCAGTACCAAGTCATCGGAACACCCCTCATAGTAGAAGTAAAAAATGTGATTGAACCTCCAAGGTTTAATCCATCTTCAATTATCTTTTTTGTATCACAAAGAACGAGGGTAAACTATGTTGTGGGAACATACACAGCTATTGATGAGGACACAGGGACTACTGCAACCAATGTTGTGTAAGCATCTGCTTAACCTCCTGGATGGAATAATTCTTTTAATTGAGATTTCAATGAGATTAGGAATAGGTATTCCCTATTCCAGCCAAAGAAGTAGAAAAGGGGCTTGCAAAGGGGCTTGTAAAATAACAGGAAAAAAAATGAATAACAATAATAATAGCAATAGAATAATAGAATACTTAGAAATAGAAATAGAATTCTTATGCTATGGTTGCTTTTGTTTCCTGACCTACTTTCTGTTGGCCTTGTGCACAATGCAAACAAGATATCATTCTTCTCTCAATCTGTAATTTAAATAAATCAAAACAGATTTTTTATAAACCAGCTTAAGAACACAGAATCTGCCTGTATCTTTAAAAAAGCAACAGAGCAACAGAAAACCTCAATAATGGGCAATATTATACAATCAGAAGAGAAGAGGTCACTAACAGGTCATTCTATAGTTTTTTTTTAAAAAAGTGGTTTGACATTTATTTCTGATGAAATTAATGAAAATTAATTAATAAGAATAATTTGTTTTATTAACAGATGTAGAAATAAATGCAACCAATTTAACAAGGTTTGAAAAGCTGTCATAAAACAGACAAAAATATTAGCAAATGCAACCACATGCAACCACAGTATGTTGTAGGAAGAGTTGTGGATTTAACTACTGGTGTTATCAAAGGTTCTGTTAAAGGTTTACAGGGACCAGACAGATTTTATTTACTTTCAGACTATGATAGCACTTTCAAAATATAATGAACTTTATGCATTTCCTTTGCTGACAATTATTTTTAATGGTGTATATCTTTTGACATCTACAAGAATTTTGTTTGAAAAGGCTAAAATGCAATGGTGTCTAGCATAATCTAACGAAACAAATATTCCAAAGTGACAAACATTATTTGCAAAATGAATATATAGCAGACCAGTATACCATATGGAGTCCACAATAATTGGAATAATTTATTCTACCCACATAACTAGGTCTGCATTTGTACTGTTTTGTATTCAACATAATTCTGAATATTTTTCTTTAAACAAATACAGATATAGTATAGGACGTGATCCAGGTGCCTGGTTCAGAATCAATCAAAACACTGGTGAAATCACACTGAACAAAGTTATTGACTGGGAATCCTCCTATGTATCCCATGGGCAGTACAGAGCAGAGGTTCTGGCTATTACTAGAGGTAAGAAAACAGATTCGGTTTTCTGAAATAAAATACTCTTTGTACAATTTATATTTTCTGTTCCATTTTTTCCCACCTGAACCATGTTATTTATAGTATCAATATTGCATCCTGATTACAAATATATTCTTTTTACAGGGATTCCCCAATATACTGCTACTGGCACCATTGTGCTTACAATGCAAGGAGTCAATGACAATTGCCCAACTATTAATACAGCATTAAGGAAAGTATGTATGCATTCCCCATCAGTGGTCATCACAGCAAAGAGCGTGAATGGTGATCTATACGGGCTCCCCTTTACGTTCAGCATACATGGTGAACCTCAAACTACATGGATTATCAGATCAATAAATGGTAAATTAAACTATATTTTATAACGGAATAAATCATAGTAATTACCTCCTGTCTAACATTACAGAGTAGGATGCATTTTCATAACAATACAGAACAGTAATTAAAATCCGTTCTTCTCACTTAAATACGATTTTTATATTCATTTGAATCCAAAGAGTTGCTCTCTATATATATGTTAGCACTGAATTAGGATTATTATATGCATTTTACCTAGTTATCATCTTTTAAAGGAAACTAAACATATGTTGATAAAAATAGAGCAGCAAAACTGTATGTGTTATAACTACAATAAGCAGATTTATTGTTCTAAACCTAATGAAGTAATTCAAAAGAAAGTTGATTTTTTTTTATTTCTATATTATTTCATTCTATTAATTATTTTTATTCTAAGTATATGACAAAGCTCTTATATTTATATGAGAGCAAAAGTTCTTAGTAAATTTTATTTTATGAGAGCCTTATGCAAATGGTAAAGATTACAGCTTTTGCAATATATGGTACAAATTCTGCTTGCTTTTTGATTAATCAATCTCATACATTTCTAAATGATGTAATTTGCATAATTTACTGTATGTATAGAAGACTTTATTAAACAGTAAATATCAGATTTGCAAGTACCTTTGTAACTCCCATTTGTCCTAAACAGATGCAAATTCATAATTTTAAATATTTTAAAATAATTGAAATACCTTTTGGAAAAAAAAAAAAAAAAAAAAAAAAAAAAAACTAGCATGTAAATTTCTAGTGAGAGAAAAGAAAATGTGTAAAGCTTGCAAATTATATGTTAACAATTCTGGGAATAAAAATGAGGAAAACCAGCAGTAGATATAAAAAAAATTGCATTTGCCCCTTTTATATTTCTCAAGTTAAAAAGTGATTTCTCAAGATAAATAGTGATAAAAAGCCAAATGCAAATAAATAAATAAAAGTAAAAACCAAACAAACAAATAAAAAACACCAGCACAGATCATGCTTCATCTTTGAATAAGTACTATAGACGCATAAGTAACTGAAGTTCTAATGCAAACACTTAGTCTGTACTATTAACATTATTCACCAAAATTATAGATTTGAGCAGTTTTTAAAGTCAACGCCTTAACCTAAATATTTTTCTCTCTTTTTTTTTTTTTTTTTTTTTCCCCCTAAAGCTACCTCTGCAGAATTAGTGAGTCAGAACATGGACTTCTACCTTTACAAGATCTATATTAGAGTAAGAGATAGCCAAGGCCGAAGCTGCTTACAACCGTACATAATTCCTCTACAAGCTTGTCGCTGTGACAGTCGCAATTATTGCAGTAGTGGGGCCACAAAAATAATTATCATCGGTGGTGGTGGTAGTCCTGATGGTGACAGAGATAGTTGGTCTGGTTGGCCTGTTACTGAAAGAGGAAACGACGCTGTGACAGGCTGGTACACTAACACTGAAACTTATGAATCATATACATCTCTTTATGAGGAAAATGGTAATCCTATCATATATGGCCCGTCTTCTACTACACTTAGTGGTGCTGCCATTGGCCTGATGTTTCTCGGTGGCTTAATATTTGTTCGTAAGTATTAAATTTATAATATATATATATTAACCTTTACAAAGTGTATTTTTTTATTCTTCTAAAGTAAGGTGACTTTTTGGTCAGTTGTTAACTCATGGGCTCCCATGTGCAATTTAGTAAAACAAAAACGCAAACAAAAACTATAGGAATCGTATGGATACATATAGGATGTATGTGCAGGTATGTACACATATGTATGTATCCTATATTCTACATATATATGTTTCATTCAGAAATAACTCTCCATCCTAAGAGCAAGGGTTTTCTTCCTTAGGTATTCAGTTCTCAGACTACCATGAAGAGTTGAAATGTTTAGTGGAAGATTCAAAAGATTCTGGCAAAAGCTTCCCCTATCTCTTTACAATTTATACTTTGCAATTTGAACTTCAGTTAAACTACTAAAACAAATGGGCAACTATCAAATTGGGTATGAAAAGCTGTAAAGAAGGAACAAATTTCCTTTGAACTGTAAGACAGATTTTAGTGGTAGGATGAAGAAGATCGTCATAACTTTTGGCCATTGCTGCTAAATATGACATCTGTTAAAAAACAGTACTGTATACAATAAAGGATCAATATGTGATTTTCAATATATGAGCTTCAGCAATTACTTCTCTGACTGCTGCAGTCAGATGTGATTGCTCTTCTTTCATGTCATTGGCATCAAGCAGTCAATATCTGAAACCGTCCAGTGCAGAAGTACTGACTACAAAATCTGTGAGAACCTGACTCTTGAGGAGGGTGATCGTATTGGTTTTTGGTTTCTGATTAAGTGGGAATCAACAAAAACAAAATTTTGAAGCTGCAAAGAAGAGTGCTTTTTTTGTAGTTCCCAGTTGGTTAATTCTAAAGGAAAGGTCGTCTTTCTGCCTTCAGAAATCTCCTTTCCTAGTTGGTGGTCTGGATTAGATATGTCCTTACTCATGCAATGTGAGGTAGCACTGAAGACACTTTATTGCCCTTTCTCTTTTTCTCTTTTTTTCACTTTGATGTTAAATTGGGAGTTTTAGATACTTTGGCTAGTCTGCTGTAAGCATGTGTGTCTCCCCAGTAACTCTGCAGCAATATTCAGTTTTTAACTTAACTATCTAGGTTAATAGCCTAAATACAGCCAGAATGAATATTGCAGCCCCTTCCTAAAATGAGCAAAGCTTTTTTTTTCCAGCAATTTCCAACACTGAATTATTGAAAGAAATAAGCATAATGCACCACACTGGGAAACCTGACTGACTCTGTCTAATCATCTGTTAAAGCTGGGCTTTGAGGGTTTGACTCTTGCTTTTCAAATAAGCATCATATATAGGTGATGGGAATATTGCAACTGGGATGTTAGCTAAAGATCACTGTAGCCACATGAATAGTACCCTTTTTTTATTTTTATAAGTTTATTGTTACTAATGTGTACTTCTGAAAAGAAAATACAATGTCTGAAGAGAAAAATATATGTTTATGTGTCAAGAATTAATATCACTGAATGCTATATATAGCAAGACTGGTTCTAATTGTTTAATTTTCTTAAATCGACATCTTATATTCATTCAGTTGAGGTTGATCAAAATCTGTTCTTGGATGTATAGCCATAAATTTGGAGTAACAGCCCTACTCCACCCCAACTTTACTCTGCTATAACTGATGGTACAAATTATTCTGAATATCAAAATACATACATTTTCAAAAGCAGATAATGATTCTGAAAGGCAGACTTACAAGCTGAATGGTTTGAAACATTTCAAAAGACTTTTTCCTAAAGTTCTTGAGCAGCTGCCCTCTGGGTAAAACAACTATTCCTATGAATAAAGGATCCCTATTTCTAAAATTAGAAATTTTAAATTTTAAAATTAGAAATTTTAAAATTTAAAATTCTATTTCTATTCCTAAATCCCTATTTCTTGTTTCTTCCCTGTTAAGTGATTCCAATTCTGATGTCAATGAGTGACTGTTGTGGCTGTGGACCTGGAGCTGCAGCTGGAGTTGGAACTGGATTTGAACCTGTACCTGAATGCACAGAAGGGGCGATTCATCCATGGGGAATAGAAGGTGCACAGCCTGAAGATAGGGTCAGTACATCCCATGTTTCAAAACCCTGCAGTAATTTCTGTTTACAGAAAATACTACATTTGTCTAGAAGCCAGAAAGTGATTGTATTACTATGTCATCTTGTAAAAGAAGCCTGGCATTGTCAGCAATTGCCAGGCTGCTATGAAAGGTGATTCTTAATTAAGATTTGCAGATGGAGCTTGTGTGCCTTAAGTTGTTTTTGGTTATCTTGGCCCAACAGTCTGATTTTACTATTCCCTCAGCTAAAGTGTAATTTGCAAGTTTTTCCAGTGCAACCTAGGGCAAGATAACACAAACCATCTTCACTGATCACCTTTTACCTTGAAAATTGATTTTTTTATTTTTTATTTTTATTTTTTAATGGGAGTAGTAACTCTTAGCTATCATTAACAGTTTAAAGTGGTAATTCCTTAGCATGATTGACAAAGTCTTGACCTACATAAGGGAATTTCAAAGTTATAATTCAAGGAATCAAAATGTTGTTTTCCAGGATGTCTCACACATTCTTGCCCCAACAACAGCTGCTGGAGGTGATTTTGGTGAACCTTCTGGTAAGAATATCCAAAGATTTTCTATGTGTGCTATCATAAAGCTGTCTTTCAGCACTTCATGTCTTCTGGTTCAGGGAACACATTGGTTTCTGAGCTACAACACAACCCTTCCAACCTTACCTCCGCAGATAGTCGAACTGATGCCAGTAGGACTTCCAGCATGAGTGAAGGGTTTGAGGACTGAGCCTTGAAATTGGGCAGATACATTTCTTTTGAAATATTTGCTGAGGCTTTCAAATCTCAAGCATTTTTTTCTTAAGTGGATGTAGGCTTTTTTCAAGATACCAGTTTTAGCAGAAATGAGTCTGAAGACCAAAATAAGGAATTTTCTTTCATCACTCAGTGGTAGAAGGTTTGTCCCTTCCTAATTTCAAGGCTTTCCGTAGTACAAGGGAGAATAGGACTTATCAAGTAGCTAGTTAATTACTGCCCATTTGTGTACCAACCTACATAGAAAGCTGGCACACAATAT
Organism: Oxyura jamaicensis; assembly: GCF_011077185.1. Classification (NCBI taxonomy): domain Eukaryota; kingdom Metazoa; phylum Chordata; class Aves; order Anseriformes; family Anatidae; genus Oxyura; species Oxyura jamaicensis. The sequence continues at coordinate 22,533 of NW_023303606.1, read as the reverse complement.
AATAAATATATGTTTCTGTGATAAGGTTCCCCCAGGAATTTGATGGCCATAGAGTGTAAGTCTAGCTCTGCAGTTCCGCTTTCTCTTTTTCCCCATTCCACAACAGGAAGTAAGGATGCTGGCACAGATCTATTTCCTCTAGCTTCTGACAGTAAGAAATGTCATTGTGTAAGCAACAATTTCTCAGATGAGCACTGATTAGCCAAAAATGTTCTTATCCTTAGACAAAAAGATAAGAGAACATTTTGGGTCATAAATATGAATGTGCCTTTGTTCTCAGGGAAGTTCTGCTGCCATGGCAATAGAAATGTTTAAGACTTGCCTGTGATTTAGTTATTTCCACTGTTCAGTACTGCTACAGTGAGAGCCCCAGGTTCAAATTCTATCACCTGAGACCAACAAGATTAAATAGAAAAACTATAGAATTTGGCCTATATTTCTTAATGCAATCATAGGTTGTCAAAAAGACTACTGCATGTAGTTGTTTCATTATATTACATGCTTATATTTAATACCACGCAGTCATTGCTATAATATATGAAAAAATGTGGAGAAGATAAAACTGTATGATTTTATAATTTAATATAAAGGTTATTTTCATTCTGTATTATTAATACCAGCAGTTATTATGATCAGCTGTCGTTCTCCTGAATCCCCCTTAGCAATCTAAGAACTAGAAAATTTGAAAGGAGTTAAAAAGCTATTTCTTTTAGTAAACAGTTTCAGACAAAACAATTTTAACCCCGGTGGAATTATAAATATGCATCCATGCATTTGCATAAATATCCATAAGCATTATCTTATATGCCAATGCAAATCCCATGGCAGCATATGCATACACCAGGCAGAAATCTCTCCAATTACACAAGCCAAACACTAATTTTTTAAAGCACATATGTCTAGCTTTAGCATCACAAATAAAATCAAAGTTTTAGATGTCTGCTAGTATGCACTTAATTCTTATTGCAGTTTTAATGTTTGGCGTATGTGTGTTGATCTGTGCCTGCAATTAATCTAAAATATCTTTAGAATCTCAGTAGTGTCATTATACTATTTGCAAAAACAACTGGCAAATTCTGTGAAAATTTTCACAGAACACAGGAGAGAGAATTTTTCTTTTCTTGTTCTCAGATATATATACAAACACATATGGAGGAGGAGGAGGAGTATGTCATGGTGTTGAAGAAACTACAGGGGTTGGCTATGCCACTGGTACTGGTTATGGAACAGCTGGAGGAGTTTCTGGAACAGGGGAAGTAAAAGGGTCAACCGGAGGAACGATAAAAGAGTATCGAGAAGGAGGGGTGAATATGGCCTTCCTAGACAACTACTTCTCTGAGGTAATTATGTGGTCTTCTTTGTGTTGTATCTGTCTGCTGTTACTCTATCCTCCCAAAGTGACACTGTGAAAATACAACATCACAGAATCAGGGAATCTTAGGATCCATATTTTGGAAAAGACCTTTAAGATCATCAAGTCCAGCCATCACCTAACAGTACCAAGTCCACCATGAAACAATGTCCACAATGTTCCTAAGCACCACCTCTTAAACACATCTAGGGATGGTGACTCCCCACTTTTCAGAGCAGCCTGTTCCAATGTCTAAATACAAATAACTCCGCTCAACTGAAACTCCCATGATACAAGACTGGTGTAAGAGCAAAGCTCATTGTACTAGTAGGAAAAAGCAGGACACTGATAATACTGCTTTTGAGCTGTTGGCATAGAAGTTTTGATTGTTCAATAGGATTCATTTATGTAAAACTGATGGACACACTGCAGGTATGGGCAGTAATTAAATTATTTCAGCTTAATAAGTGATCATCAAATGTATCCATTTTCCACTGTTTTCAGTGTATAGATATATAATAACATTGTGAAGTTGTTCACAAATACTTCTTTAGAGATAGTTAAATGTAGTAACTTTTAAGTCTTAATGAACTGTGAATACCATTTCACTTTCTTCCATATTTTTATTGCCTTTTTTGTTCAGTAAAAGACTTGTGAGATGCAAATGACACAAACACAGTTTTGAACTGGGAAAATATTAAGTAGACTTTACATATGGGATAAAATCCTATGGAGTTTACATGATTAATGGATTTATTGATTTTAATGGATATATTTTTATAATTATCATGAACTGTGATGCATAATACTATAATTGCATATGTATTCAAAAACAAAATCAATTAATTTGTAAGGATTACTATATTTCAAAATCTACTCAAGACTCAGTGAGGAAGAGCACAGAGCATTCCTGAAGACCTGAACACGGTTTTCTCCCAGATTGTGATCTCCCTGCCTGGTCCAGGAGCACTATGTATTAATTGTCTGCCTGCCATAGCACTACCCAGATTACCCCTTCTATTGACTATCTCAATCCCCAAACCCTCTGCCTCTCCCTCCTGGGCCTCCTCTTCTGTCCTTTCCTGCATCCTCCAACCTCACCCTCCTTAAATTTCTCTCTTTCTTGCCCTATCCCTCCTCATTGACCACTCCACCATCCCCAACTCTACCCCAAATCATTGATCCCTATCCTACCCAAAATGGATTCTCCTCTGGACATACCAAGCCTTCCCTGCTGTGGCCAACCCATAGTCCCTTCCCTTCTGGCCTGGTTTCTCTGCCATCCTGCTTCAATCTTCTTCCTACTCCTTTGTCTGACTACTGCTGCCCAAAGAGTATGTTTGTTCCCATTTACCCTACAGTCAGACCCACTGATGGCAGACAGATACCACTATTCCTTGGCTGTCTTGGCCAGCTGTGTTTGTGCTGTCCCCTCACTCACTTTGATAACAATTTCAAAATTTTAACATAGGGTTGTTTTATCACAATAAATCACTTTGGATGAGATTCTCAAGACAGGAAGGCAGGAAATACCTAGGAAAATTATTACCAGGATATGCCACATTTATAAATGTCTCAGGTCTCTGCTTGTCTTAACCAAATCTGAGATTCTAAATATTTGCAGAAACAATAATAAAATATTAGTAACACTTGCATAAAGCTTATGTCAAGGTCACACAATTTTTTTTTTGGTTTGTTTTAATATATATATATATATTATTTTTTTTGGTCTTGAGATGTTCTGTTTTTCAAGCCATCTGGGCCTTACTATGGTTGGAGAAACCTTACTTTGGCTTGAGTCATCACAGTTAACAACTTGACAAAAAGTCACTCTGTTCACCTTTCTGTTTTTGCAACCTACAGAAAGCATTTGTCTATGCAGATGAAGATGAAGGTCGGCCAGCAAATGACTGCCTATTAATATATGATCACGAAGGAATAGGTACTCCTGTCGGCTCTGTCGGTTGCTGCAGCTTTATTGGAGAAGATACAGATGAAACATATTTGGATACATTAGGACCAAAATTTAAGACACTGGCAGAGATCTGTCTGGGCAAGGAGATCGAACCTTTCCCTGATGTCAACCCACCTTGGCCAGGCATTAACGTCACCTTTCCCAACCCTGAATGTGACCTGAACCTCCCGCCAACTGGAACCACCATCCTTGTCAACGGCTCTGCACCCATGGCTCCCCCAGTCGGCACTACCACAGTTGTTACTGAAAACACCTACACATCTGCATCTACCATACAGCCCCCACGGCCCATGCCTGATCCTTTGCTCCACGGCAACGTGACAGTGACAGAGACCTACACTTCTGGCTCTCCTTGTGTTGACCCACTGCGTGCATCCAATGTTGTTGTAACAGAAAGGGTTGTTGGTCCCGCGTCTGCCTCTGATCTGCGTGGCATGCTAGATATTCCTGATCTCACAGACGGGTCCAATGTTATCGTCACGGAAAGAGTCATTGCACCTAACTCCCGGCTTCCGACATCTCTGAGCATTCCCGATTTGGTAGATGGGTCGAATGTGGTGGTGACAGAAAGGGTGTTCAGGCCTGCCTCTGGCATTGCAGGCAGCTTAATAAATATTCCCTCAGAGTTATCCAACACCCACAATGTGGTGGTCACCGAGAGGGTAGTGTCAGGGTCTGGAATGAGCGGCCTAGCGGGGGGAAGCCTGGGAGGGGCAAACCTGGGGGGCCTAAGCAGCACAGGTCAGATGCTCAGTGCCGACTGCCACCTTGGCCAGGCAATGGGCACAGCGTCCCCTGGCACCTCCCGGAGAAGAGTGACAAAGTACAGCACCATGCAGTACTCCAGCCAGTAAGGCTTCTGCCAGCGCACCTCCCCACTGAAATTGGCCCTTTTATCAACATTTGTTAGCTGCCACCCAACAAGAATATCAACATTATTTATAAGTAGCAAACTGCACTGAAATTTCAGGGATTCGTCCTTGAGTGAGGATCTTCAAAGGGTGTCCCATTTCAAGGTCAAAAACTTTGTCAGTGAAGGGAAAATTAAGGTGAGCTCTGAATTTCTCTCTTTCTTTCTACAGAGGGATAGACTTGTACAAACAGACACTAACGATTTTAGAGAGATATCTGATTAGTAAGCAGAGCAGTGAGAAGGGATCCCCATACAGTATCAGCATGAATTAATGTCAGACAAAAGAGTGTTAAAATACTATATTGGTGAGTGATCTCCCAAGACAAGCGGATTTGGGTTAATGGCCCCTCACTGGCAAGACAGGAAAAGAATGCAACTAGCAATTAGTCAACACAAGACTAAATAAGCACTTTCAAACACATCACTTTACTTTGCATTTACTTTTTTTTCAGGTGCGCTGCAAAACAGCACTTTGAATCATTTCTCCTATCACCAGCAACAGTTATAAATAATAATCATATAAACACAATGCGTTTTCATAACTTTCTGAAGTTCTTAGTAAAACATGTGCTCTTTCATGACCTGCCATGTTGCTATGATCATGGCCAAGATTGTGGCTAGGAATTTGCCACAGCTGGAGCTGCAGCATTGATGCTGCAAACCAAGAAGCTGTTGGCTTCATCTTTTTTCCAGTACCACTACAGCTTTACTTAAATCTAGAAGGATGTTGGTGAAAACCAGGAGCAGTTAGTCAGATTTTTGTGCCAAAATATTCCTACCATTTAAGTCTCCAACATCTGATTACTTTATGAGAACTGTAATGTAACATGCCAGTTCTCTTCTCAAATACTGCCAAGAAAACAAAGTCTTAGAAGCTTTGTGATGTGGGGAGGCAATAGCAAGTATTATAATACTGACAGTGGTAGCTGAAGGCCTTTGTGAAAAGAAAAAACCCTTGGGAACTATATAAGTTTACTAATACACAGCATGGAAAACTGTTATTTCATACGTCAATGTATTTTGCATTGATACTTTGAAAATTTATTTGAATGTGTTAACTGAAAAAGTCTTTATGATTCTATAATCTCAATTAAATCTGGCTTTTATTTTCCCACAAAAACAGCTCTACTGGATTCTGTTATTCTAATAATACTTTAACATGCTTTATATTATGATCTGAAGGAGCAAAATGCTGAAAAGTAGTAGCTATTTCATTTTACTTCTGTATCATATGTATAGTAAGCATAGTGTATACAACAACATCACGTCAATGTAAATACAATAGAGTTATATGGAGGGATTGTTTGTTGTTGTTGTTGTTTTGCTAGATCACCAGATCAGTAGTTTTCCCTCAAATTTTGCTTCTTCAGCTTTGATGGACAGGTTAGCGAAAAGTTTAAGAGTTGTCTGTGAAATTCCCATTCAATAAAAAGAAGAAACCTTCAAATCCAGATTAACTAATTTCAGAACTACATGACAAGTTTCTGAGTCTCATGTCACAAAAAAAAAAAAAAAAAAAAAAAAAAAAAAGGTTTTTTTATTTTTAATTTTTTAAATGCAACTATATCTGCTGTTAAAGACAAGCTGCAGAGTCTATGTTACAGCCATTTACACCAGTGCTCCCCAGGATTCATTGCCAAATTCAAGGCTACCTTTAAAAAGGTCCTTCCATGCCTTCAAGCTTTTTCTGAAGCAACTGAGCATGCTAGATGCACTCCCCTGGTAGCACTCTAAAGCAATTTGAAGTATTGTTACTTTACTTCATCCTGTAGCCTTGATTATCTTAAGTATCACTAAAATTGTGTTGACTTCAGTGGAATTATTCTCTATTTATGTTAGATAACTACTGTAAGTAGTTATGTATGTAGTTACTGTATGGTTTCTAGAATCATCCTTTAAAGAAGGTAAACAGATACTAATATATAAAGTTGTATGCTTTTATATGTCTGATTTTAGATCCAGATATAACTTACTGAAATTCACTAAAACACTGACAAGCTCGTTTTCATTTCTCTAACCACCTATTTATATATAAAAAAGGCAAGTATTTGCAATATGTAGGGCTCTCTGTGCATTTAGAGAGCCTATGCAATTCCATTAGAGGTATTTTTAATGTAAAAAAAAAAAAAAAAAAAAAAAAAAGTTTTTTGTAAATATTTAAATCATCATCTTATGCAAATCACAAATATTTTGCCTAGTTGTGCTCCAAGGTTATAAAACCAGGCTGCAGGAGCACGTGCTGAATCCTTTCTGCCCCCCTCAAACAGGAATGCTGTGTGAAGTATGGCTGCTCAAGCTGAGACTGGGCTCTCACATGTCTAGAAGTAGAAAGGGGAGGAACAAATAGTGAAGAAAAATAAAAAATAAAAAAATAAAACACAGCTTTAGGTTATGTAGTGGTTCTTTATTTTGCTAGCACTGTCTTTTGGTAACTTTTTAACATAGTTTAAGAGCAATAGTTTTTTTTTTATTTTACATTTCTCAAAAGCTTTCTAGCCTTTCTTAATATTGGTTTCTCATGATCAGCAATCAAAGAGCAATCACAGCATTATTCCTCAGCACACTTCCAGTGCATTTCCGATTTATTAATCTTTATTGCTGTGTGATTTTTACAAACTTTCTTACAATTGCTTTCTTAGTGAGATGTTGAAATTTTCAGGTTATTTTTTAGGTTATTACAAATTGTGGAACAAAAGTGTATCTGAAGATATGAGTGAGCAAATACTCAGTTCATTAAAATTCAGTGCAAATTCTTTTCCTTCCTGTATTATTAAAAAATAGCTTATAGGTTAATCCTGACTAACAGATATTAGTTCTGCTTTTTTTTTTTTTTTTTTTTTTTTTTTGCCTTTTTTTTTTTTCTTCAGCTGTATCTTAGAAACCCACTTGCTGCCTGGCTTTAATCCTGTTGTTTAGTAAGGAAGCATGAGTGGTTTTCAGGAAAGAAAAATAAATAGTGATCTTAATCCTGCTATAAGCCATTCAAGCCAAATGCTCCTCAAGTGTCAGCAGTGCACAACATCAAGTCTATAACTTTCTTTTCTTACTTGGATTTTAGAGAGCAGGATCCTACAGTCTTCCCCAGGCTCATTGAGGTCTTGGCAGCATGAAATCCATACTGTCATATGGAAGTGAATAGAGCATAAGCAGGGGATCTTGTTAGATTACTGTCTTGGGAACACTGTCTGAATTTGTACTGCAGGTTTCAATTCTTTTTGCTCAGTCCTGCTTTTGCGGTAATAAATAACACATTTGAACTGCTGTGAGTAGCATATTGTACTACTTAAAATATAAAAAGAGCACTAAATTTAAGCAAAATCCAAGAGCCTAGCATTTTGCTTGAATTAACACAACAGCATAATTCAAATGCTCCTTCCTACCAAGTAACCAAATGCAGCATTTTCATTCTATTTAAAATACAAGTAATAGCACAGTGTTATTGTGTTTTCATAAATAAAAATCTAAGAGTTTTGCTTGTAATAATTTCTGAATGGCTCTGAAAAAAATACAATAAATGATTATTTGGAACATCGTGTTTTAAGTAGACTGACTCAGGACTTTTTTTTTTTTTTTTTTAATCTATCAGTGGAAAATGTGGCTTCCTTTAAAACTGAAGGTTTGTACAAGAAAAATCCAGTTTTTGTTTTCTTTCACAGAAAAAAAAAAAATGTTGACTTAAGTCATTGCATCCCAGTGTGAAATTATTTCATGTGTCAAAATGACTAAGATACTTTGTTTTAGGTTGGCATAATAGAACTTTGTGTCACGTCCCATGGGCATTCCAATACAGTTTCCTCAAGTCATCACTCTCTCCATTGTTCTCTCCCATTAGATGGTCTTTTCTGTGATACCCTTCTGTCCTGCAGCTCTGAATCTCTTCAGAGGATCTGTAGATTAACGCTGGAGTACAAGCCACAGAGAAGAACAAAAGACACTTGAATTACAATATTTGGGCAGCACAGACATCTCAGGTACACTCACGGCATGCAGTTCAAGCTGAGCCTATCCACGCAACAAGAATTTGATTCTAAATGTAAAAGCAGTACATTTTGACATTTCTGAATCAAATTTCTAAGGTCCCAGGCAAGTATTCATGATAACAGCCATTTTTGATTTTTGTACAGAGATTTTTCAAAAAAGGATTTATCTGAAGACGGTAAAATATTGCTTTTAAAATAGAATAATATATTTACCATTAAGTGTAATTTGTCATTTTATATTTAGCATACTTTTTGTCAATATTTCATACGGCATGACTTTTGGTACTCACATACCTCAGGTAATGATTTAAATATTTTTTTTTTTCAGTCAGTTAAAAAACATTGTCCATCTTCAGACATTCATAAATGAAATTGAACCAATCAACTGAAACAGATGGCACTACTAATTCCAATAGAGATAAATTATCACCTATCTTCACGTACTTAGAACTGCTTTAGTGGAAAAATGCAAAAGTTTGTTAAAGAAAACCATTTATTATGCACAAGCAACTTTTCCTGAAATCTATGTGAGTGCATGTACAAGTCAAAAATGCGTCATGGGACATGAAGTTCCTTCATATTCCAAGCACACCAAAATTTAACAAAAAGGAGAACAAGGACAAAAAAACAGTTGGTGACAGATTTGAATGCACTTTTGTATAATGCAAATTCTTGTTGGCTCTGGTAGCTAAACAGCATGTTGGAGTTCAGGATACAGCATAATAAGATATTAAATAGAACAGTTATGAAAAGCCAATTTAAGATTTAAAAAAAAAAAAAAAAAAAGCTTCTTAACAGACATCCATCATGTACCCTGACCTCTGATATTCATTGCACACTGTTGGGCCTACCTGCAAATTTAGTTAGCTAACTGCCTGGGCCTTTTATTTTTTGTAACTAAATAGCCTTGTCTGTGTGAGTACCTAGGAATGGAGTGCCAGTAGGGGCTAGGCTTGCATGCACTTTCCAGACAGCATCTCCCATTGCCAGAGACAGAGTACAAAGAAACATGTCAATTTTTCTTGTAAGTTTTGTCAGTCACGCTTCAATGTAATGGAGGGGATGTCTTCAATTTTATTATGCTCAAGCTCAGTGTCTAATACAAGAATTCCACAGGACCATTTAGCTGCTTTTTTTTATTATTATTATTTTTCACTTTTGAAATGCTAGCTAGTCTCTGTGCTAGGAGATTGTCTGAGATTTGTACTTTTTATATAGGAATGATGTATCAAAGAATCTGAAATAGGCAAGTATTAATGGAAAGCTGTCAGTCTTAACACTGATATTAACCAATATGCTTTGCACTTTCTTACTTTCATAGTTGAGTAACCATTAAGGAAAAAGAAAAAAAAAAAAAAAAAAAAAAGGAATAAAAGAATACAGCCTTTCAGCCCTTAAGGTATTTTTGTTTGTTTGTTTTTGTTTGTTTTATTTTTGTTTTATGTCTGTCATGGGGTTTGGTGATTTTTTTGTCTTTTTTATTATTTTTTTTTGTCTTTTGCATTTTGGCATCAAAAATAGCATGTATTTGGATTCAACAGAGTACTAGTGGTCTTAAGGTGGATAGATAAGCTTACCGTAACCATCACATGCAGAAATAACCATTTTCCTGACAGACAGAAATCTCACTGGAGACAGCTCTTATTTTGTTCTATCTCCATTTGTGATTCACAGAGTAATTCTGTAATCACTTTTAACAATATAATGTTACACTTTAAAATGAATTTATTAATAAGGTAAGTATATGGTAACAACTTTGGCATCATTATTAACATTTTGTTTCTCTAAGAAAATGAATGGCTCTATGTAGGGCTGGAATTTAATAGTTTCATGAGCCCACTGAGGAATGAAAATGACAGGTCCAATGTGTGACAGACTTGCAGGACTTTGCAGTACTTCATGTGTGTGCTTTTCAGTGTAACATATCACCAGCTGTGCCATATCACAGAGCATAAATGTCAGACAAAATCAACAGCAAAAGTTTAATCTCAGAACGTCCACTACCTTCATTACATGCACCATGAATGAAGAGCTTGCAGGACAAACTTAGCATATACAGTGAATATCTGAGTACAATATATCCTGATTTCCCTCATGTTGAGGTAACAAAACTTTTAACTATGTAGAGAACAGATCTTTCTTCCCCTGAAGTGAACTATGGCTGAATGTTTAACCTAAGATTGATTCATTAATATCCTCATGAGGATATTAAACTCCTGAAACTATGGATTAAGTTTCTTCCTCATTTATCCTTAAAATAATTTTTTGATTAAATTTAGCAAAGATTAAAGTATGCAAAACAGGAAAACCTTTTGACACAGCCACTATCAACTGTGGCACGTGTTTAGCACTCATATTTAATGACAGGCAGGAGACTTCTTCATGGTATTACTTCTTTATTCTTTTGTCATCAGTAAGTACTTTTAAAGAAGGTCAGCCATTTGAAATCTGTACAGTATGAACATATGTGAAGAGTGAATCTAGCTTCACAGTCAAACCCGCAAGCAATATGAAAGAGAACGGGGGCTGAGGTGCAACATCCGTCTAACACTAAGCAATATGGGAAATTCGTGGCAACATATATTCTTGTTTGGATTTGTAGGTGAAAAGAGAATAAAAGAGGGTGAAGGGGTACTTAGACCTTTTGTATTTGTGGGGTTTGGGCAAGGAGAGAGAAAACAAAAGGAAAACTAATTCTGGGAAATATTTTAGCTATCAGCACAATACATTCAAGTCATTGCAAGGAATACTGAATGCACACAAAGTTAAAGGATCGGTCTCTGTATCCACTGCACACGAATGGACAGGACCTGACTGCATCAGATCAGCAGGAGATGCTGAATAGGAAAGCCTGGGGGTGTCAAGGACTCACAGTGTTTTATTCAGAATCCAACTGATGCTAATGAAAATAGGAATGGAAGGGACCCAACACAGGATCAGCTCTACTGCTATCTTTTCCAATGGATGGCCATCCTGATCTTAAGATCTTCCATTAATGAGCTTTATCAGCTTCCTGGATGATACAACTCCTTTAATCACTTGTGGTGGTTTTACCGTGCTAGGCAGCTGAACACCACAATAGCTCTCTCACTCCCCCTCCTCAGATGAGGAGGGGAAGAAGTAAAGGAAAGAACAACTCATGGGTTGAGATAAGGATAATTTAATTAAAGAGGAAATATATATATATATATAATTAAGGAAATATTAATTAAACAATTCAACTAAAGGAAAAGGGGAAGAGGGAGGGGGAAAAGGAATAACAAAGCAAACCAAGTAAAGGCTATGTGGAAGTGCAGAGGAAAGAAATTACTCTCTACTTCCCACAAATGAGCGATGCTTGACCACATCCTTGAAGCAGGGCCTCAACGCACGTAGCCGGTGTTCGGGAGGAGGACAGACGTTTTTGCAACGAGAGCCCACCCCTCCCCTCTTCTTCCTTTTTCCACCTTTTATTGCTGAGTGTGACATCAGATGGTATGGAATATCCCTTTGGTTGGTTTAGGTCAGCTGCCCTGGTGATGTTCCTTTCTCATTTTTTTACCCACTCCCTAGGAGGGTCAGAGAAAGTCCTGATGCTGTGCCAGCACTGCTCAGCAGCAGACACAACACTGGTGTGATACCACTGCTGTTCTAGCTACAAGTGCAGAGCGCAGCACTGTATGGGCTGCTGCAGGGAAAGTTAACATCCCAGCCAGACCCCGTACATCACTACAGGAAAATTTACCTGATACCTTACTTAAATCTTCCTTTTTGCAATTGAAATCTATCATTGTCTTCCTGTCTCTGAAGAGGTATAGAGCACATAGGTCTTTTTTAATGTACCTTTTAAAAATCTGAGACAATTACCAACTCTGTGAGGATATGGAAACCAAGTTTGCCTTCATCTTCAAATTGAAAGGTTTATCTTTATTAGGTTGGATCATGTGACTCCCTCTGAGTGCACTTCTCATTTTTTAAATCTAGGATTTAGAAAATTGAAGAATTTGCATATAGACTGTGTTCTGAGGTATTTTGCTTTTCCAGCTAACTTGGAATTGTTTTTATTAGTATGTTATTATATTATTACTATTAATATGAACTGCTTATAAAACTTGTTTCATCCAATACACGTTCTCATTTATGCTGCATTAATTTTTTAGGGAACAATAATATTTTTTCGTGTAAACATCACTAATGATATTGTATTCCAAAGCATTTCTTTTGAATATTTAGTTATGCAAAGTGCCCCAGTGAAAAGAACCACACAGGTAACTCACTAAGAGTGATTAATATAAAACCCAATGCATAAAGCTCTACAACAGCAATCCTTTAGGAAATCTTACAACTAATTATGGAATTAATTTCTATCCCATACATATATTTTCAGGTTTAATTTTATATTAATTGATTTCTCTCTCATAAATATTTTACTTTTTTATGTACTATATCTTTCTAGATTGGTTGTAATATTTGTCCAAATATTCTAACAGAGCTATGCTGACAGAGGAAAAAACAAGTTGGGCAGATGACTTTGAAAGGGCAGTGTTGCAGAGTGATCTGGACTTCATGACTATGCACACAGGTGAAAAACAATGTAAGTTAATTTTTTTCAAAATCTGTGCCAATATAAAATGTGAAAACAATGATGAAATCTAACAGCTACTTAAGGACAGACAATGCTTAAATTCTCCTGTAAGTCTGTGTGATGGAAAATCATTTGTAGAGAGATAATGGACATCCCATTTAACATATTCTATCTATGCCCACTCTAGATTGTGACATTATTGTTATTTTCATTCTCTAAAAGACACAAATTTAAAAAAATAAAAAAAAATAAAAATAAAATAAAATAAAAAAAGCTAAAACTGTGTCCATGCCATTAGAGAGAGAAGCAATTTGTTGCACCTAGCTTTTTAGTAGGACAGTAAGCAAAATTACTGGTCAAGCTGGTTTTGTTATCTGTGTTTCAATGTAATTTAGTTATCTTAGAAAGGCGAAGGGCTGAATCACAGAATCACAGAATCACAGAATAGTCTAGGTTGGAAGAGACCTCCAAGATCACCAAGTCCAACCTCTGACCTAACGCTAACAAATCTTCCACTAAACCATATCCCTAAGCTCTACATCTAAACGTCTTTTAAAGACCTCCAGGGATGGTGACTCCACCACTTCCCTGGGCAGCCTATTCCAGTGACTAACAACCCGTTCAGTAAAGAAGTTCTTCCTAATATCCAACCTAAACCTCCCCTGGCGCAACTTTAGCCCATTCCCCCTTGTCCCGTCACCAGGTACATGGGAGAATAGACCAACCCCCACCTTGCTACAGCCTCCTTTCAGGTACCTGTGGAGTGCAATAAGGTCACCCCTGAGCCTCCTCTTCTCCAGGCTAAACAGTCCCAGCTCCCTCAGCCGCTCCTCGTAAGACTTTTTCTCCAGACCCTTCACCAGCTTTGTAGCCCTTCTCTGGACTCGCTCAAGCACCTCCATGTCCTTCTTGTAGTGAAGGGCCCAAAACTGAACGCAGTACTCGAGGTGTGGCCTCACCAGAGCCGAGTACAGGGGGACAATCACTTCCCTGGACCTGCTGGCCACGCTGTTTCCTATGCAAGCCAGGATGCTGCTGGCCTTCTTGGCCGCCTGAGCACACTGCTGGCTCATATTCAGCCGACTGTCAACCACTACTCCCAGGTCCTTCTCTGCCAGGCAGCTTTCTAACCACACATCTCCCAGCCTGTAGCTCTGTTTGGGGTTGTTGTGCCCCAGGTGCAGGACCCGGCACTTGGCCTTGTTGAACTTCATACCGTTGGCCTCGGCCCATCGGTCCAGCCTATCCAGATCCTCCTGCAGAGCCTTCCTACCCTTGAGCAGATCGACACACGCACCTAACTTGGTGTCTGCAAACTTGCTGAGGGTGTACTCGATCCTCTTGTCCAGATCATCGATGAAGATGTTAAAGAGGATGAAGATGCCCCAGTACCGAGCCCTGGGGGACTCCACTAGTGACTGGAATCCTCTCATTCTCCCCTTCCTAAAAGAAAGTATGGAGATGCCACACCTTCCTGGCAGGGAAAGATTTTCCTCCTGCTTTTCTGAGAAAGCTGTTTCCAAGGAGCTGCATGCACACTTGAGGACCTGTGGACTAAACACAACCAAGGACTAAACACAACCAAGCAGACCCCATTCCTCTGTGCTGTCACTGTGGCTCCTAGTGATGCCACATAACGCCACCAGATTTTTTCAGAAAACAATCTGTGAAACCAAAGATCGTTCACCAAGGCCCATGAACTTAAAATAAATAAATAAATAAATGGAAGATGGGCTTTCTCGGGAAGTATATATATGGCTGAAGGAGAGATGTGTGTGCTCCTCTGGCCTACACATTCTCCACTGGAAAACGTATTTTCCAATAATCCAGAATATGGATTAAGAAAAATACCCTGCAAATTAATATGCTCTGGCTGGGAAGAGGTAGGGAGACTTAATTCAGGCCAATGTGGACATTAGCCCAACTGAAAAAGCAAGTGGAGACTACTGAAAAGAGTTTATCTATTCAAGCCGTGAGTCCCAAATGATGACCAGATTCAACCTGCAGTACAGAATCTGGACAAGGAATCATTTGGGGTGATTTCTTAACTCATAGTTTTCTTTGGCAAAATTCTAATCATGGGTACATTTTCCCTGGCTGAATTTCTCCTGCCTAACGACTCTTTCCAATCTACACTTTCTGACCCTCCAAAGGAATGTACAAAGAGAAGGAAGGAGGGTTTTTTTAATTTAGTGTACAATGCTGAACATTATTACCCTTTTCCTCGTGTTCAAATGCACTTAAGTAATGTTATCCTCACTTTCTTGTTTTTCTCCTGATGTAGGAATAGCAGGAAATGCTCAAGCAGTTTTTAGGTCTTAAATGTAAATAGTTATGCCAGTATATTGGCATCAACCAGTTTTGTAATTTATTTCTCACCAAAGAATTTTCAGCTACTGCCAAGGGAACAAAAAGAAATAAAAATACCAAACCCATTCTCCTTTCATCTCTTTGAATAATATTTATACAAACTGTAGAGAATTGTGTTGTTTAAGGAGTGTCTTAAAATAGGAAAATAAAAATGAAAGGCCAGTTCTGTCTTATCACGAAGTAAGACAATCCACTTGCATAGGCTCTAGTATTTCACCCTCTTAGATGGAAAACACTTCAGTGAACACATCACCAAGTTAACCGTGATGACCACCATCATGGGTACGTGTGAGGTAAAGTCCATGTGCAAGGTGAGAGCAGTTACTTTTGCTCCAAAGCTTTTCATGTGGTCTCTGCAGCTCTCTGCTGCTGGTTTGCTGTAGGGCTTTTATTTTTTTCCTGGAGAGCTTAGGTGACTTGCGGGCTCAGGTCACTAATTCAGAGCAGGCACTAGAAAAGTATCAGCACTGAACAGGTCAGTCTACAGTGCAGAAAAATTATCAGCACAAATAAAAGTAGAGCCAGAGGTCAGAGCCATCCTTTCCGCTATAACATCACTACCATAACTTAATGCAAGGTTTTCACTCATGGATGGATGCTGTAGTGACTCTAAACTAAGAAACTGTTAAATGTAGTGAAAACATATCCTAACACATCAGCCAGATCCTATGCTTATCGATTTGACAGACTTGCACTCTCCAACAAGCTAAACGGCGCTTGCAAAGACTGACTGTATTTTCTAACAAGGTACTCTGGTGAAACAGCTGAGGGTGAAGTTTTAGTTAGCATTCAGATGGAACTGTTGCACACCAACATCAATTTCAAATAGTGTTTAAGAAATAAGATTTGAAGGAACCTTCTCCATTATCACATCCAGTCTATTGACAACCAGCACCCATGTTACAGAATCTCTTCTGTTAGCTGACCATAATCTGCACAAAAAAAAAAAAAAAAAAAAAAAAAAAAGCAGTTAAGTTCTTCTCCTTATACCTCCAAATGAAAGTCACCCTGCCAGTTTGGGGGTTTGCTTTTCTTCTGATTTTCAGACTAAACTTCAGATCAGTTGATATCTGGTTTTGTGCCTGTGTTCTTCTCTTTTAAAATTGACACTTTTTTATTTTTTTTTGCTAAGCCAGCCCCTTTTAAGGTTACCTGTTGAATTAGTGCAATGGCATACACAATAATTTTACGTGTATTAGCTCATGTACCTGAATGAGAAAAAAATAAGAGACCAATACCCTTTTTTCCTGATCAGGGAATGCCACATCCTTATAACTACAGTCCCTGAAATCTTACATGGTATTGCACTACAGAAGCTGATACTGAACTTAACAAATTGCTCTAAGACTGATAGGGATTATTTCCACAATTCAAGTGAAACTTAAACTATTATTTCTCCAAGCTATATGGGAGGATCATGAGCTAGCTTGTACCTACCTAAATGCTTTCTGTTACGCAAGTTTCCTCAGAAAGGTAAGTCACACTGCCCTGAAAGCAAGGTCTATAGGCAATTTCACAGCTGCTTGGGTTGCTACGCAGCAAGAAACAACAAGAGAGTTGTTCTGCCACTCCTTGTTTCACACACATAAAAGACCTTGTATTTCATGGCTGTCAGACAGTAACAAAACGCCCGCGATAAAGGCAAGAGTCTGGTCCGAGCTTTTACAGCTCCGCCAATCCCACAGCTCAGTGGGTTTACTCATTGCCACGGCTGCAGCTGCACCTGGAAGGTTGGCCAGCCTGGCGGCACGGAAAAGAGGAGGCAGAAAATAGGCGAGGGAGTACAGGGGAAAGGGCTAAAGAGAGAAAGATAAAGAGAAAGCTGCCAAGGGAGAGAGGAAAGGTAAAACCAGAGAAAGGGAAAGATTATTTCTGGTGGCTACCAGGGAATAAACAGCATAAACGTGTTTGAAGAGCGTGGCACAATGCATGGGGAATCAGAAACAGGGTTAACGCACACAGGGAAAACAATGGCTCCATTCTGAGAGTGTGAATGTTTACTTAAAGCACTAAACCCTGGCGCTAACATGTTTCTGCCCCTTTTTTTATTTTTTCCTTCACCCAAGGGCCCAGGGCTGCAAGCATGTAGGTGATGGTAGCTGTAGCAGTAGCTGATGGAACTACTTTGATGCCAGGTGTCAGCCAGGACTTTGGGACCCTTCTCTGCAATGTTTATTTCTTCACAGAATCTACAATATCCATTACATAATTTGAGTAAGTAAATGTAATTGTGATACATTTATGCACAGCCTCGATGCACTGCTTTCTACTGGTACCTCTTTTCCAAAAGCAGAGTGGTAGTTGGGGTCATCTTCAAACAATGAAGAAAATTCTAAAGAAAAAATTTCAAGCAATAAGAAATAGTTTTATAATAGGTAAATATTTCAACTATAATAGGTAAACATTTCAACTGCAACAGTAAGGTTACCTTAGCTTTTGTAAGACATACCCTTGTCCTCCACCCCAGCAAATCCAGGGGCTGCCCTGCACGGCTGTACAGCATTACTCAGCTCGAAGAAGGAGTGGCAGCAGAGCTGGGGACAAGGCAGGGTTCCCGTGAGTCACCAAGCCCCTTTCTCAGAGGCCACTAGCTGAGACCACAACTAGCTAGAATACTTGTGCTGACAATTATCATCGCTGAAAGCTAACACCCTCCCTACCCAGAAACCCTCCCTCCCCAGGAAAGTTAAGTTGTTTTAGGAGATAATTTATTTGCTGTTCAATGCTTATCAAGAGAATGTGTACAGATGTTTGTACTTGTAGAAAACAGCAACCTGGTGCATGCTGCACACCATGGAGAGCCCCTTTCCTGAGCTGAAGAAGGGCAGGACTGCTTTTAAGGTTTTAAAAGCAAAGATGAATTTTCTCTTTGTTCTCTGGAGTTTGTGAACTTTGAACTCCTGCTATCTCCAGAGGGAAAACAAAGATCTAACACTCCACGGATCCTCCCATGCAAGCTGGTTTTAGGGTCAGAACAGTTGTGGGAGGAGGAGGGTTTTGTAGCCGCCAGTTTAAAACAGACAAAAGGCAGAAAGAAATTCAACTTCAGGGGATGGTGACATAGCTAGGAGTTGTGTTAGAAACAAGTTGATAGTTTGATACTTATTTCATATCATTTTTGTCAAATATGAATAATAGTAGTTTCCCATGCAAGGGAACTGAGGAACTTCCATAATAATTATTCCTGCTTTGACTTGTTAAACAAGACAAAAAAAAAAGGCCCCAAATATTTTTTGAGGACTGAGAGCCTTTAGAATGTGCAGGGCATTTAGCTCACCCATATGACTGTTATAAGCACCACAAGAACAGATGCCTAAGTTCCAGCAAAATAACCTGTAGAAAAGCTTCTGGTCTTGCTGTGGTTATTGAACTCATTGAAAAAGATGATTCTACTCCTCCTTCCTGTGAAAGCATAAGCTTCTTGAAAATGAAAACAGTGCCAAGAATTTTTCAAAGGAAATAAAATTAGTTTTTTACTCTATCATACCAGCATAAAAAAGGACAAATAATTGTAAATAAGGATATTTGCTAACACCTTACTGGCAGTGCATTGGATAGGCAAGTAAAAGTTATTTCAGAATACCATGGAATTGATTTCCAGCTTAAGACAAATGTCATAAATTAAGGTTCTTCTCTTACACCCATTTCATGTAATGAAATGCTTTCCAGTTATGTTTCATCATCGGGTTAAGAAATGTACAGCTAGAATCAGAGTTTACTTCTAAATCACCAAATTAAAAGCACTGAAATATGAAGGCTCTCCAAGACACATTCTACCTTATTTATCTTAAACATGAATTGCCGAAAGAGAATATCAGTGTTTTGAGCAACATTAGCTGCACCCATTGGCTGTCAAATCTGCACAAAACTACACGTTTGCCCCTAACACCCTGAAGAAGATCCTCAGAGGACCTCAGGGTGCATTCTTGTGCAAACGTACACATTTCTGTGCTGTTACAAATCAATCCATCTAGCACAGTAACTCAGTGACAGAAACAAGAATAAATAAATCCTTGGTATTATGCATTTTGAGCATATTGTTTCTGCCTTTTGTTTTTGTTAAGTATCAAAATGATTTTGATGTAACGGTATTGGGAAACTGCATAGATTGCAATTTTCTTAATAAATACAAATAGATATACACAACTTCAGAATGAACTGTGAGGTGATGCTGTTTTCGCGGTCCCCATGTATATTATAATTGTTGCAACTGACATCGAGGATAACATGCAATTATTTATCACACATTGTTACACCATGTAACTGGGGAACACAGCATAACTGGGAAGGCTCCAATAAGGCACATTGCCTCAGTGAGCATCACTCCTGGTATCACAACCAGCCTCTTCAGTGCAGTCTTAGATTAATTAGGTAAGTAGCACATGTAACAGGATGCATGCAAAGTATATAAGTGTATTTAATTGTTTCGCCACCGTGAAGAATCAGTTATGTCAGCGTCAGCGTCAGTTAATCAGGTGTATCCAGGAAAGATCTCTGCCAGGTAGCAGTAGGAAGGACGTGCTGGAAGCAAATTAAAAAAAAAAAAAAAAAAAAAAAAAAAAAAAAAAAAAAAAGATTACAGGAGAAGGTTGGAAGGCTATGCTAAAACAGATCCTGACTTTGTTTTCCCACGAGTCTCTCTCTCTCCCCCCCCACCCCCAATTACACATTAATTTACCGTTTTCTTGCCACAGGTACTTCGCACGCCTCCTACACGCCCCAACTCGCTTCTCTCGCCGGGTGGGGGGACAAACCCCCGACTTGGAGGGCCGCAGGGGGGAGCCGGCACCCCCCGCCCGGCCGATGCCCACGCAGCCCCCGGGGAGCACCTCCCGACCGCCCCCCCCCAGGACCACCCGACGCCGGGCCGGGCAGAGACGGACCGGACCGGGCCGGGCCGAGAGGTGCCGGGGCGGGGCGACCCGGGCGCCACCTGCCCCCTCCTCGCTGCCTCTCTCCACCCACCCGCGGCTACTTAGGGCGCCCCTCGGCGGGCCACCTCCATTTTACCCCGCCGGGCGGCCGGAGGAGGTGACCCCGCGGCGGAGGGCGGTGGTGGAGGCGGCGGCCATGTCGCGGGGCAGCGGTGCGGTGGCGCGGCTGATGGCGCTGCTGGTGAGTCCGGACCACGACGGGGGTCCTCTCCCTGCCGACCGGGGCAGGGCCAGGGGCTGCGCGGTGCTCGGAGGGACCAAGGGAGGGAAGAAGGAGCGACGAAAACCGACCCCGGTGCCGCGGGGGCTCGGGGCGAGCTCCCCCCGTCGGGGCTTGGCAGCCCTCAGCCGTCTATCGCGGGTTCCCTTCCCCGACTTGTGCTGTTGGGGGAAGGCGATCCCCGGGAGGAGGGAAAAGTAGAGAAGCCCCGTGGAAACGAAGCGGGTGGGTGTTGTCGGGGCTCCCGGAGGGCAGCGAGGAGTTGGTGTTGCTGTCGTGTGCTGTCTGCGTT
This sequence comes from Oxyura jamaicensis, assembly GCF_011077185.1. Classification (NCBI taxonomy): domain Eukaryota; kingdom Metazoa; phylum Chordata; class Aves; order Anseriformes; family Anatidae; genus Oxyura; species Oxyura jamaicensis. The sequence goes on along the minus strand of NW_023303606.1, from coordinate 1,934 downwards.
TGTAAGTTGCGTTACTTGTTCGAAGGGATCATGCCCAGAGGGAATCTTAAGTATCATTTAATGGAAATCTTCACTTCTTTAGAGGAAAAGACAGCAAATTCTGAAAAGTCCAGGACACGTAGGTTTTCCCCTTCCCTCACTCTTTGTTGTCTGTCAGCCTTTTGACCTGCCGTCCTGGGCTAAAATCAAGGAGCATTTCATAATGAACTGAGGCCAAAGAAATCTTGATTATTTTAATTTGGACTGATGGTTTCTAACTGTTTCCCTTCCTTGACATGCAAGGCACCGCTGTTCAGCCACTCGCCTGCCCAGCCTGGTGAAACGCCTGCGGAAGTCGGGCAGCCACTGCCCAGGCGAAGGCGAGGCTGGAGGGCAGGCCGTGGGCCAAGCCGGGAGCTGGGGATGGGGATCGAGGATCAGGGAGCGGGGAAGGCTGGCTGCAATGGTCAGGCTGGCCAGAGCTGTACGTCAGGACCTTGCTCCTCGAGATCCCGCAAAATCAGACTGAGTGGGAGACCTGTTGGCCGCTAATCTTGATATAAATTTAGCGTTGGCTGCAGGTCAGCCGGCAGTGGTTAGCCCTCCTCTTAGCAGCCAGCTGGGAGCTGTGGATGGGCTGGAAAATGTGTCCCTCTTGTTTAGCCCAAAAACATGACGGGAAACATGTGGTGCGTTCGTTCTGTGAAAGTTTTCACTATTTTTTTTCTGTAATTCCTGAATGAATACCCACCCACAGAGAGATCCATTTTGGTGGGCTTCTACTGCCTCAGGACCCTGTTGGCTTTGCCTGGAGAAAAGTGGAAAATGAGGGTGTTTTTTTTTTTTTTTTTTTTTTTTTTGCATTATCCTCAATTGCAGCTAAAGCCGAGGCAGGGTATGGTGTACTAAAAGTGAGTCCTGCTTGGTGCCTCAATGCAGGATGGAATATTCCAGCAAATAAGTCTGCCTTGCTCTACTGGTGTCAGGAGAAAGAGGGATTTGCCTTTCCATGTGTGTGTTGTTGGTTTTTTTTCCTTGATCTGGACAAAGCCATTAATGTGGGTGAAAGTAACCGCTTGTATGAGCATCACTTTTGTCATAAAGCATGCCAAGAAGGCACTGATAATTTCAAAACCTTAAGCAAAAAATGAAAAGCAAAACCAGTTGAAAGACAATGTCATCCAATAGCATCTTCCACATCAGAAGCATTGAGAACTGCAAGTTCTTCCTCTCCCTGTTTTTCCTAGAAGCATCTGTTGGTTGGCCATGCTTCTTCCCTGCCTGTGGGCTACCTCCATTGCATTGGTCCCAGGGGCCTTGCAGAGGTCCCAACAGCTTTCCCTCCATCCTTGCTTCCAGCCTTTTACCAGGAAAGTCCAGGTGTGCCGGGCGATGTCCCATAGGGTTGGGACTGACTTGGATCATGTCCAGGGCACACACCCAGAGCCGTGGCCCTGCCATGTAGACACAGCTGTCAAGGGTCATTAGACTGACTGGTAAGGTGGCGGGTGAGCATTGTGTCTTCAAGAGAGGATATCTTAGAAAGCTTTCTGTATTTGAGCGAATAGTTGAGAGAGATGTGTGAGTTTTATTGGGCAAGTGTTTTTTTCCTCTGAATATCTTCTCAGATTGTACCTCATGATGTTTGAGAAGTTACATGTTATGCTGGATATAATGAAGTTCAGTCCAGAATACGTGAAATTACTGTTGTAATATCACTGCCAGTTGCAATTACTTTTCAAAAGTCAAGTTTAATAAAGAAAAAAAAAAAACAGGATTCTTAGATTTAGAAAGAGCAAAGGTAAGGTAATTTCAAGCAGCGTAGTTTCTGTTCCCCAAAACATGCTAAAACATTGCAAAAATATTTGCAAGCGTCTGTGCATTGATTAAACAGCATAACATTGTTCAAAAAAAAAAAAGATCCTATGGTGAGTTATGACAGCAGGTGTGAAATA